>NW_025064930.1:86691-274031 GCF_019112545.1 Guyanagaster necrorhizus
GTTATAGCTAACAGCATACTCTATTAGGTGCTACAAACGCGCGTCACTTTCTTAGACAAGCTTGAGCTGTGAAAAGGAATATTGTGATTATAAAGTTTCCTGTACATAGCATTAAATATAAAATGGAGTTCACCGCAGAGTCTATGAATCCGTTGCACCGTCCGATTTTTCATCAAATCTACGCAACACCCTGCCTGTGGCTATAATACATATTAACATGGCAGTTCTTGAACCGGAAATTCGGTTTCATCTCCAGTTTGTGGCCTCTCTAGAGAGCTCTCCTTGAAAGTCTCCGGGTCGATGTCGTTTCCAAATGTAACAGTGCGACCTGTCATTTGTCCCTGTTTGTCTTTCATGGCCCGGGACCAAGCACCAAAATGAAGCGAGGATAGGACACTTTCCTTCCACGTATCATCAGGACGTGAATGGCCAGAAGCAATGCGTCCGACCATGAGCGTAGGAGCGATTCCCTGTGCAAGACCGCATTAGATTCCGATCTTCACGGCACAATGTTACGAGAGATGTGTATCATTGACAAACCTTGATGGAGGCGTTGATCACGTTCGGATATGCTCCCGTCAATTCATTACGGGCAACGAAAACCATATAGACGACCGTAGATGCCGAATAAAGTGCGGCTGATTCCACGATGACTTCGATAACCCCACGATATGATCGCAACCCTGAACCATGTTTCCCGCCCGCTACCGTAACAATTCGATAGATGATAAGCACGGTGCACAGAAGGGTCGTGGCGAGGGTAAGAGACAGAGAAAGCGTTGTCCAGTCAATCCTGACCGCATACGCAGATGACCCCGAGTCACTTTGGTTGTCATTCGTATCGGCAACGACGTGATAAACAGATATAGCGTCAAATACTGAAAGATAATATATCAATTCTGTGGAAGACTAGTAAGGGTGTCTGTCTTACTGGTTCCGCCAATGGTACATAATATAGGTAGCAATATCACCCACCATCGACGCCCCCAGACGGTCCAGCAGCGCCATATCTGAGAGGAGGTTAAATTCAAGACTACATGATCGTTGTAGAAGTACACATACCATTGAAGAGTCGGCAATGACAGTACTGACGCACCCAGTAATACCACCAACGAGTCGGAAAGTCACCGCGCGGTCAGTTACTCTCTGTAGTCCAACGAATATGGACCAAAATGTCTGGCCTTGATCAATGAATGCGTATCGAGTGAATGACCACTGAAAAGCCATGTACAACGTAGCGAGTATGTACAGTAGCACGACCATGAGAAGCATAAATTGTCGGGCTGCGCCACAAGTCAAAACTTTGCTGGTGCCTAGATCTTTAGAATGAGCATTAGAAAAAAAAAGTTTCCCCGGCGACGACATACATATACTCCAAAAGGTGGCGAGTAACACGCAGGTGTGTATTCCTATTTCCGAGGTCAGACGATTATCTAAAATATCACCAGGAAACAGCATACCGTGCATAAATACGTGAACGATGAGCTCGTTCAAGTATTCGTCGTTAACGCTGTAAACCAGCTTGATCTCATCGTCAGATAACTGCGGAATGTCCGTTGAGTTTGAGGGTGCCATCGTGGAAGAGATGCTTGGTGAAAGGTTTCAAGTTCTTTTCCCCCTTATATAAGTAGAGTCCATGGACATGTTCTTGAACTCTATATATGAAGGGAGAAAATACAATATCTGATATCACGGATGCCAAGATGCTGAGATGAAACGTTTCTGGACTGCCCCCATGAGAATTTGATACAGAAGATCAGAGAACGATGATACATCAGAAAAGTTAATTGCATGCGTGTTTTTGATAGCTCAGGAGGACATTAATAATCATCTTTCTCCTGGAAATTAAAGGTAGAGACGCGACTCATGACAGCCCAGCCAGGACAAGTGAAGAGAAGTTAAACAAACATGCCTATAGAACAACAGGCTGCATCCATCACCGATGATCATCCAGTACTTTCAGCAGCAGCAATGGCTCGGAGTTTCTATGAGCGGGAGAGGCCCACTGGCAAGCCACTATCAGAACAGCCCCAGTGCTTCCGTAATCGCTCCTACTTTGTTCTCGCTGAGAGGCTCAAGAATATATTCCAAAGATAACAGGTATCAGTTTCAGCAGCAGTAAATCTGGGGCCATTGATTGTGGCGTCAGGGACAGAACAGGACGACGGCACCGAAGTAACCTATCACTGGGGCCTATGCATTCCCTGGGAAGTGATTCAACTTGAGCGCTGCAGTGACAAGGAAACACAAACCCTAATGACACTATTAATAAACTAAGGTCCATAGTGATGGCCCAGCTTTGGGTAATGCGAGCCCATTCGAGGGGATAATTTTACGCTAATGCCTTTGTAAAGAAATAGGCCGTCGGGAGCAAATTACACTATCACGGTAACCTATCACTGGTTAGTCACTGGTTCGAACGGTGCCACAGATCACTGGCAGGTCCATTAGACACTGCTTGTCGGAGAGCCAAAGTTTGCTCCGGTTTCAGAAGAATCTAAAGGACATCATCTGAACTATGCGTCGTGATGGTGAGTCAGAGAGAAGTGCTTTGGCTTGGGAAGTTCGACAAGGGTGAGATCTTGGTCAAGCGGCGTATAATTTGTGAGAGAATTATGAAAGATATAGCGCAATCGGTTAATTAGCCAAGGCAACTCTGACGCCAAAATTTGGAGGGGAAAGCTAAACACTGTTCAGGTTGAACTTGAAGCCTTTAACCAACGTCCACGACGGCCCTAATGTTCACGCGATATCTCGGCAATCATTGATCAATTTGGATTCAATTTCACTTTCTGACCGTCGCCATGTCTATCAACCTTTATCCCGTTCATTGATGTGTCCCCTGCGTCCTCTGACAACCCCAAGCTTTCTTTGAATCTATGGTTATGCTTCCGAAGTGATTTCTTCTCTGCCTTGTGTCTGAACTCCCAGATGCGAAGCTGGTATCCGCGCTTGTCGGAGTACGGGAGCTGGAGATCAAGGGCGCAAATCGATGTGCTGTTCCCTGACCATAGATACTTGTCCAGACTTCGAGGTTTTGGAGACAAATGCCAATGAAAATGATACGACGAGGCTTAATGGGGCGTTCACGTACTCGCAAGCTCTTTCAAAATGATGACCGTGGTTGTCTCTGTACGGGCATTGACTAAGAGTTTTTGTTGCACCTTCATTACTTTCACTCAGGTCTCTCGGCGAAATAAAACTGGGCTCTTATCTCATTGAGATTCCTCTATTTTGCCGTCATCCCTGAGCATCATCGTGTCCCAAAGACATGTGCACTGCTCCTTCGGATTTTGTGCTAGCTGATTACTGGGACGACGGCGAGGTCCTCGGAGGGAGGATCTCAAAGACTAGCTACAGCTGACAACAAAAGTGAAGGGCGAGTGGCATTGCTACCGCTACAGCTACGAAGTTCTATGCACAGAAACCTTTTGCGGTTGACTCAGGGATGGAGTATCTCTGAGTTTGTAGTGCATGTAGAGAGCCAAGAAATACCGACTCCCCGTATGGCTCGGCGCAACGCTTAGCCTCTTATCATCTGTCGGACATTTGGCTTACCCAGAGGTCTTTCATACCTGTCCTCATTGACGTCGAGCCGATCCTGTAGCATTTTGTTTGTCGACGTCGTTTCCGCTTGGAAAGAGGCAGTAACGCATTCGATTCTATGTCAAACATTTCATAACTAACTTGCAGACCTTAGAGTCAACTTGCTACACGCCAACCCCCTCATTATCAGCTGAGCCCAATGCCAAGAAATCTCCTCTGCGACTTATAAACCCCAATCTCGACATCCATCTCGTTTTCTTCGCCCCGGACAAATACGTGAATGACAGAACCTTCTTCGCATAGCACAAGCCATGTCCTGCCCGAGACAACACGCACTCTTACCGAGGACGACGAGCTACCCAGTAGTGGGAGGAGTAACGATGCAAGCCACGAGAATCAAGTAACGGATCTGGGAGATAACGAACGAGGAGAATGCAATCAAGATAGAGATGCCGTCCCCTCTAACTCTGCTTCCCTCCTCTATGTGCTGCGTTACACCCCCCTGAACATCCTCCTCTTGTGCATCCCCGTCTCCTGGGCGCTACACTACGCTGCGCGATCCGATACCCACATCTTCGTGTTCTCAGCGCTGGGGATCGTGCCTCTCGCCGCCCTTCTTGGGTTTGGGACAGAATAAGCTGCGACAAGGACGAGTGAGAGCGTAGGAGGGTTGCTCAATGCAACGCTGAGAAACGTAGTGGAGATGATTATTAGCGATGTTGGGTTGCAGAAGGTTTCTCCAACTCATTTTTCCTTGCGTATTGTTTGACACTACTCTTGCAGTGCGACCTGGAGCTGGTGCAGAGCTCTCTGTTAGGTGGTTTGCTGAGCAACCTCCTCCTTGTGCTGGGTATGGCGTTCCTCGTGGGCCCGGCAGAGCAAGAGTTCCATCCCATGGTCGCGTAAGTGAACTCGAGTCTGATGATGGCGGTCGTAGTGGCGATGGTGGTACCGGTAGTGCTAGTGGGTGGTTTTGATGTGAATGCGTTCGTCTTGTATTCAGTGCTCGATGCACGTCGTGGGATGCGATAATATGCCCTGTGGTTATACGAGTCAGTTGCTGCGGAAACGATAATAGACGAAATGGATGAAAAACCCCACTGGCCACGGAGTATCTATTTGAAACCCAGGTGCTTCGAGAGTCCCACAGACGTCGGTTGGACGGTCTAGCGCTACCGCCAAAGTCTTGGCCAAAATAAAGACATTCCAAAACGCGTCGATCCACTCACCCTCCTCGATGCTGTCGCGCAGAGGAGGAAGGGTGATGGTGGTGCTCGTCGTTACACCATTACGTATCAACGAAGCCGCAGAAATTGTCGGAGGCCGCCAAGCTGCTTCAGAGCGTAGTCTGTGCAACCCACACAATTGCGAGAGACGCTGCATCTTCGGTATGACATCGGGCCTCGAGGAAGTTTCCTATTCGCAAGAAGTAATATGCAAGAAGGACTTCTGCTAGAATGGTGTGTAGGAATCTGTCTGGGTGGGTGTTTGTGAGATCTGCTGATACGTGCCTGAGAGTGCGGGCAAGGTACTGGTGTTGATGGGCCCAGACGGACTGTTCCTTTGGTTTCTGGTCTCTTTGGGAAGACAAATGAGATCCCCAAAGGTAAACAGTGGAGAGGACTGATGAATCGGGTTGTGATTGGTGACCGAGCGGCAGAGACAAAACAGCTGAATTGTAAAATCAGGTGACATCAAGGGAGAAGCCTAGGTGGGCAGAATAAGAAAAGAAGAGATCAAGACTAGGGAGGCAATTAATCGATTGAACTGTTTTTTTTTTTCATAGACGTGGACAAGACTTACAGGTCCCGTATGACTGGAGCTGATGGTTCCTATGGGCATGTCAGAGTCAGAGTCAAAATCAGGGAAAGAAGAAATGGCGCACTTGAGCGTTGAACGGTGGCGCGTCCGTCCGAGATGAAATTGGTGAAGCCGAACCTTTTTAATAAGATGAGTTCCTAAGCGAGCGCCTGAGCAAATTAGTGTGTATCACCTGGGGGGGGCGTAGATGTTATTGACAAAGAAGTCGATGCCAAATATGGAAAGGAAGGACTTTGGAAAAGGTGTCAGAGGTAGATGGGGCATAACCGGCGAGGCTTTGGACCTGCACGTTACAATTACACATGGATTGTTGTCAGTGCTTGTATGCAAGATGTCATCAGTAAAAACACCATCAAAGGAAGTCCATAGTCAGATGGTGAATTTCTGGGCTGAATTCGAGACAAGGTGGAATGTCGGGGTGATGCAAAAGTCACAATAATGGGCCTCAAGGTGTTCTCTGCAAAAGTAGGTAATACATATACTTTATGTTAATTGATAGCTAGAAAACATTACAAAAGCAAAGAAAAACCTTTGAACATGTATACTGACAGTCTTTCATGGACACTCGCTCTCATCGGCCTCGATGAACCAGCTACCTACGATACCATCCCTTCCCTATTAAGAAGTCAGTGCAACATTCTCGGCACAACGCAGCCTGCCAACTGACCTTATTCTCACAGGTATCAGGATGGTCAAACCTCTGCCAAGCAAACTCGGACGGAGTAGAGAAGCACATCTCAGCCCAGTTGTCCCAAGGCTCTTGATGGTTGAACAACTTTGCATCAACGCGCTAGAACGATGGCGTCAGCCCAATGTCGAGCAACCAATACAGTGTTATGGCGTACCCGTTTATGAGAGCCAAAGCAGTCCTAATGACCGTAATGAGCGCGTACACGGATCAACAGTCTGACATAGATGGACGCTCATCTTCTTCTCATGATCCCCCCACCAAGTCTTACACGTCGGCTCGTTGGAGCTGACAGTCCAATACCCAATAGTCTTCACAGCTCCATCCTGTCGAAAAACAGAATGATTTTGTAATACTGATAAGAGAACCCAGAAGAGAACGCACTATCAGTTCCAAGGTGCAAAGTTCCGGATGATCATATGTGATACCGTGGATATCGATGCTTGTCTTCATGCACCAGCCGTGAGCATCCTCGCTGGCTGGTACATTCAACAGTTCCGCATGATAAATCCTCTTCTCATACCCCAAGCATCGCTTCTCCATCATCAAATCCCGTCATGCCAGCCCTGCGCGCTTCCTACGCTCCTCGTCAGCGAGTATCGCATCCTCTTTAGCCCGCAGCCAAGCTTTGTCACCATTCGGGCCACAGCAACCAGTCTGGCCTGGATCGTCCTTTCTTCTCTCTCCCTCTCCACTTCCCTCCTCTTGTCCTCCTCCTCATAGGCCAGTCGCCTCTTCTTATCCTCCTGCTGATGTGCAAGCTTCCTCCGTAATTCCTCACCTTCGATTCTCTTTGCTCGTTCCATATCCTCGCGACGGCGTATACGGTCTTGGACGTCTGTATGGTCCGTATTGGTATAGTCGCCGACGAGGTGGAAGGCAAGGAATGCCACGACGAAGATGGATGCCAGGACTTTGAGCGTAGCCAAAGGCTTTCCACGTGTAGCTCGTGGCACCAGCGGGGTACATTCATCACTCGGACCTGGTAAAGGTCTAATAATTGTCGGTATATGAAAGAGTGCACTAAACCGTACTTTAGCATGGCGGTGGAGGGGATCAGTCTGTTGCAGTACGATGTCAAGCAATGACAGAAATAGCAGGGTAGAAGAGCTTACCTGGAAGAGTTGTTCATAAAAGGAAGATTGGCGGAGTCAGAATACCGCCTTTGAAGGGGCCATGTGGTTGAATCCCACACTGTTCGGTAGAGGTGCCGTTCATGTGTAAAATGCATTCCTACCCGGTCTGTTCCCAGGGTTTAAATTCCTGGAGACCCCTTTACCTGCATGTTGGAAGTGACTGTGTCACTGGACAGCCTCTACAAGAGCCCTCACCAAAGAATACCACCTTTAAAGCCTACAAGTGCAGTGCTTAAACAAAGTGCTTCATTTCTCAGCCACTGTCAATGATAACAATGTCAGATATTTTAATGGTGTCACTCACACTACAAGGCCAGTAACCTCAAATACTGTGAGCACCTGTCCACTTGACCTGACTCTATAGCATCGACAAACCTGTCACAGAAGTATAAATGTTGTCCAGGACATGTACAAGAATTGGCTTGTCTTAAATATGAAGATGAACAATGTGCAATCCAGTTCTGACCCACTTTGCAAACCCTGCCTTATGGGCAAGCACAGGTGACACAATATTTCTCAAGGGCTCTCACTCCTTCCAATGTGCTCTCTTGCAATCATATTCTCTGATCTTAAGAGACCAATACCAGTCACTATGCCAGAAGGTTATCACTACTGGATCACATTTATATGTGGCACTCTGTGTTTTTGGGCTGTTGCCTTGCTAAAGCACAAGAGTGATGCTCTGGCTGAATTTAAACACTACAAAGCCTATGCTGAAAATTTCCATGGTCTGAAGATCTTAGAGGAGCAAGAGAACAGTGGAGGAGAGTACATGGGTCATGAATTTGATCAGTTATGCATAGCTGAAGGGATATCAAGATGCTATACTGAGCCTGATGAGCCTCATCAAAATGGAATTGCAGAATGCCAGAAACAGACACTGGAGGGTTGCTCAACTTCCCAGGGATGTGGTTGTATCATTATCACAGCTGATCCACCATTCCCACTGTTCATTGGTTCAACTCTATATCATTGATACAACCATTCTTGATAATGATCTTGTCATAGTTTTGTGACTAACACCATGTCTAGAGGAACTTTCCACTGAGTTCAATCACTGAAGGAGGAATAATGATCCAGGTATGAAACCACTGGTGAAGCAGCTAGTGGTGACTACACTAGTAGATGGATCTCTCTGCCATGCCTTTGTCTCTTTCCTGAGTAGCCTTAGAGTCATATTAGAATTAGGAGCCAATGTCTCCCATGTCTTGTTTGTTGACTCCCACTTTGTTGCTATGATCACATCATGCCATGAATCTGGTGCCCTCATGAAACTCAAGCTAAGCATAGTCAGTCTCAGGTGGAGTTCTGATTTGGATTCCAATAACAAGCATAATTTAGTAAAGCTCAGAGACACTGGTCTAATGCTGCACTTAACTCTGTGACATTTCTGCTAAAGAGTTGTTACCCATTTTCTTTATTGTGTGTAGAGTTTTATAGCAATGTTCCAAATGACAATGTCATCTTGTATCTTGCATTGACCCCAATCTTTGTACAAAATTAGAATGATGGCCTCTACTATCAGTCCAGACACAGCCATTGCTCTATTGATATGACACATGTATAACTAATTGCAAGATATGTCAGATGTTCACTGCCATCTTACTGGAAGATGGTGAGAGAATATCCAAAAAGTTCTGAGAGATTGAGCATCTGATCAGCTCAGGCTCTAGTGGTACTACTCTATGAATGTCATTCATTTGATGTGAATTGAGGAGCTTCAACATGAGATAGATTATTATATACTTTCTTATCCCCTTGAGTGATCTTCTCCCAATCATTCACATCAACAGGCAGACATCAATGGGAAGGACTGAGATCTACATATGTGCAGGGTAGAAGTCTTTCTATGGATAGCTGGTCAAAATTGGAGTTATGAGTTAGATTTGGATGACAAATATTATTTAGAGAAGCTTAAGGAAACAAGAAGCACTGGAATTTGATCTGCATATTTTCTGGAACTTTGCTGCATGTGTTCTTTGTCTGTAGAGTTTTATAGTGACATTTTAAATGTGAATATGATGAGAGAATATGAGGAAATACCTAAAATGCTGAGCATCTAGATATTTTTCTTTACTGCAGACTATTCTGTGTGTCATTGGCTTTCCTTCTGAGGTTCAATGTCAAAACTTAAAAAGTTCATATTTCTGAGACTGAACAAAGGATGGAGGCAGCATCTGACTTGCAGAGATATAGTAAAAATAATTCAGTGCAATTCTATGTCACTTTTTTCACCACTAATTAACATCAGATGCATTCTCAGGATTTTTTGTTTGATAATATCATTCAGGCTGCTATTTAAAATGCTGAAGAACTCACAATGAAATCAATAGGCTTTTTTACCATAGCTACTCATTCATGTACTCCATAACTTACACCACTCACACTGCTTCTACTCTGTCTCCTTTTCTTAGCACTGCTAATTGACATATAAAAGCAATATTAGTCCAAATCCATTCACTGACAACCATGGATTCACTGGTGACATTGTGTGTGTGGGAATGCTTGATGAGTCTCTGCCACAAGATTCTCCTGCATGTTTCTTTATTGTAGCTATCATCACATCTCCTGAAATGCTGAGAGGTGGCACTAAATGAATCAATAATATGCAGAATGCACACCACCAAATCACTAATACCAAATCACAATGTGGTTCAAGAGAGAAATGGTAATACCAGGATTTCAAGTATGTAGAGAAATATAATGTAGATGGAGTACAATAAAATATGTTTCAAAGATGTATGTTGTGGCTTTGCTTAGACAAAGCTGTCTGTGTCACTGAACACAATAAAACTTATTTCAAACAGTCTGCCTGGTGCAGTTTATGGACTGATACAATGTGCCTGATTGTGACTTATATGCAAATACTGGCTGTTCTGAACTGTCTCAAGTCTGTTCTGACTGTCTGATATAAACTTTCAGTTGCTTTCTGGGGTTCTTGCACAAAACAAAGTGACCTGGTCACTACAATGCTATTCAGGTTGAGTCTACAACTTGAATCTCTTAACCAAACACAATCTGTACTATTTGCTTGATAGTGTTTTTTTTTTTTGGGAGAGGGGGTCAGAAACCTGCTTTCCCTCTATATATGACCTGGTATTTATACTTTCTAGCTACTCATGGCTGACTAATATAATCAACTACTGACCAATATGCTTGCTGATGCAACAAGAAAGGCTAAACTCATTTTCTGACAGATATGAGCTTATATGTGGCTATCTGGTTGATTGATTGGGCTGGGCTCTGGTTCTTGCAAACATGCTGATCATGTGAGTCTCTGTTCTCAGGCATGGGAATCTTGTGTGTTGAACAGAGAGGCCTTATAATGCTCCAGTCTCTGCTAGACATAAAGATGTCACACTTGAGGGAACTATGCTCTTTCCAGATAGTCACTTGCATAGTGTATCTTACTATGGTGGGTACAGAGTAGCTAACTGGGTAAAAAGCAATAAATATATCCTCTTTTCTACCTGTACTCCCTTCTTTCATTCACCAAATGTTCTTTCATTTCTTTTGCTATTCTTTTTATTTTCCTCTCATTGCTTTCATCATCTTAAAAATAAATAGCCACTCATGTACACACTATCAGGACCACTACTCCACTCAAGTAATTACTCCTTCAGAGTCTGTACTGCATCAAACATTATACCATGTCCATTTTGATCAATATTTTCATAGACTTGGGAGACTTTTACAGAAAACATTCACCAAAGCAGTGGTCTACTCCAGTATGATTCTTGCTTGGTACATCAATGATGATATATATAAAACTGCATACCCACCCTCCACAAGGCTTCCAATCTTTGGGCATTTACCTCTGAGATATCAAATGATGCTGGAGCATGGAGTGTCAAGCTCTTCAAACCCTCATTCTCAACTCTGCAGAATCTCAGAAGCTGAACAACAGCATTTTGGCAATTAATAATGCTATCTCCCATGGCAGATGTATCAATCTTGACAGTTTGAAGTTGAGAAAGAGTAGTTGATTTGGTAAGAATTTCAAAGATGCTTTAAAGGTGGACAATATTTTCCAGCTCTTTGATCAAAAGCTCCTCCAGGTTTCCAAACTCATTCACTCTGAGAAGCCCCCAACAATCATTTGTGGGGGGGTGCATAAGAACCAGATGCTTTAATGCACATTGTGATCTATGCACAAGGCATATAATGCTCTCAGATAGCTCACAAACTCCACCAAAATTGATTCAAAAGTGTTTAAGAGCAGATAGAGTGAGACTATTGAGCAGAATGATGATTGTGGAAGGAGAATTGGTATTAATACTGAATGCCCAGGGTAATACAATGTTCAGTGAAAATGATTTGAGCAATGTTGAATGCATGAAATCAGATATGGGGTGAGATGGGCCAAGAGGAGAATACTCAACATGTTGGAATGCCATGGTGTCAAGTTTGTATGCAAGCTTGAAGAGTGCAAGAGCATCCTCAGTGGAGAGAGACCCAGTGACTACTATGGTGTTTATTTGTGGCTATAGAATGATAATATGGCTGGGATGTAGAAAAGGTTGAACATTATTGACAATAAGCTGAAGAAGGCTGATAACATTATGCAGCAATGGGACTTTCTTATGCATTGTGGTAGACCTGTATTCACTCAAGTTGCATTGGAAGCTAACCAGAGCATCCAAAAGTAAGTCTACAGTAAGGAGATTATTCTTGTCCAAGGTCAAGTGTTCTCATCAATACAATACTGATATTAAAATGAGAAGGAGTGACTGTAGAATTGGACTATGAAGTCTGACTTGGAGAGGATAGTTGGTGGAACAATAGACATGCATGGAAAGCAGCCATGCTGCCCTCAGGTGTGGATGGTCATTCTGCAGCCTATAGTTATGGGTGGAATGGCTTGAGGGCAAAAAAGTCAAGTTGATCATAGACCACATTCAAGGATACTTCAGCAATATGTGCCTCCAGTTTAAGCAAACCATGCCAAGCTTCCATTGATACAGAATATCAAGTTGCTGACTTGACAAGTATGGATCTGAATAGACAGTATATGAATCCTTGGCATTTCTCATGGTGTGTGCAAATATTTTGCATAACATATCAACAGGCAAACAACAAATGGGGTTCAAGACATTGGTACAGCACTGCATATTCCAAACCAGACTATTCTGCTCCTGTGATAGCCTATCCAACTTTGCCTGCACAGTAGTAATACATGCCTCAAGGTTGGCCAAGCATAGCTCACCAGCCCACTGTGTTTCTCTGAAGAATGCCTCTTGCACCTCAGATGGTGATAAATTGGTGGAGAGAAGAGCTTTTATTTCAGAATCTGGAGCAGATCGAACCAGTGGTATATCTGCACATGTAGCATCCACATTTTGAGCAATTATGAGGCATATCAACTATAATCAGAGTGATTACTATTGTATAAACATTGATCTAAATGACATATATGTACAGCTGCTATGTGTTTCTGCTATGGTGTGAAATTGTCTCAATGCTGGGAAACAAGATGAGGAGGCTAGAAGCAAGGAGTGTTGTCTATGTTGTGACAACAAAGCAAAATAAAGTGTGCTTCCTGGACTGGGTTTCAGCAATTCTTGGCAATGTCTCAGATAAGGCAGAGATTTGCAAATCATGAATGTTTTGTGGCCAACCTGCATGACTGAAAAGTAGACTGAAGACTGAAGAGAAGAGCATTGTCATGCAGGTGGTTATCATGGACTGACAGGTATCATTGATATCATCATAGGTTCCAAATACAATGATCATAATCATTGTAATCTCAAGTGCAGTAAGTGATATGCTTGGGTTTCTGATCAGTGACACAAAGAAAGAATTGAACCAAATTGCCTACAATTGATAAGAATAAAATTTATGCCATGGGAGTCATAGAAAATGATGGTTTTAAGCAAGGCAACTCTTTCAGCTGGCTGCCACATCAACTGGAGAAGTGGTCTTGAGCTTTGATTTTCTTTTTGTCATTCAATTGAAATCATTATCAGGGACACAGAGGATTAGTTCTCAAGTATTACCATCTCTGCATTCTTGGCCAATATATCAAGCCAGCTGTGCTTGCACTTGTCAACAAATGCTATCAAGCCTCCAAGATTTGCAAGGTCAATAATGCAGAGCTCTGCCTTTGAATAATCCATATCCTTCTGGAGTCATACAGCACCAGTTTGAGTTTCTTTTGCAACTCTCAAGACAACAGAGGACTGCCTTCATCCTCTCCCTCTTCTCCTTCTGCCCCTCTCTTTATTTCTACAGGCCAGAATCAACCACTCAGGATCCATCCCAGAAAAATGTTTCAATGCCTCAAATCCTAAGCTGATGTTTGCTATGACAATAATGGTCATCTGATTAAGTTGACTGAATGACTGGAGGCATAATCCTGTTTTGTTTGGCAAAGAATTGTTCATGAGTCTTAGGATCCATGGTGAAGGTAGATGATAATCTTGTTAGAGAGCAGCATTTTATAGCAAACCTGTGACAGAGAGCTAAACATATGTGTGTGCTTGTCATCTCACTAGCATCTATTGCATAACACTGTAATGATGATGGTTTTGGTAAGGACTTCAGTTTACTCAGCAGTCACCAAAGAGAGCCAAAATTGATATACTGACAATAGCTTGAATATGAAAGAGTGAGGTGGATGGTTATAAGTCTTCTATTCCTGGCCATACATATGGTTGGCTCATTAGAAGTATATCATCACTTCTTGCAGAGATAGAGCACAATGCACATGTCCAGTGGCATATCCAGGGTTTAGCCCAGCATCAAGGATGTTGAATTCTTCTAAACAGTAGTTGGTCAGAACATGCTTACTACCTAAGCAGAAAATACATACTAGTTGATGGGACCTGCTTAAGCAGTCAAAGTGTACCATCCAAAGAGAGCCATATGCTCCAACATAGTCCAAAACTGAGCTCATTCAGTCATCATTTTGTGACTCATAGAAGATAAGACACAAGGAATTGGACTATTGCTTGGGAAACAGGAGAGAATGGCCATTGGTGCATTATAAACAGCTTGAATCCACTAGAATAGGTTGTTTGAGGTTGAAGGTTATGACTGGATCAGGAGATGTATGGGCACAAAACAGATGAGGGTAAATAATGGTATAGGAGGTAGGCCTAGATGATTGGGCTTCATTGGAATAGAGTGTGGCACCATAGTATAAGGAGATACTAATATCCATTATGTTCTGAATCTAAAGTGAAGGAGACCACTACATTAAATGATGGTGGTCAGAGACACTGAAAATAACTGTACCCCAATCAAAATATGTGGTGTTGTTGGCTAAGAATTTTTGCACTTATTCCACTGGATTTTCATCTTGTGGTAAAGGCCAGATAGTTGATATAGATTCTTCAGGTGATATTTGGAGTGGAACAGAGACATCACATTGTTGTAGACAATGATATCAGGATGCTCCAATGCTGATATTCCTGGTCCTCAGTAATATATATAAGGCTAATAGCAATGATAGCATAAAGTGTAACTCACAAAGAGATACTTAGCCCAAGTTGGACCATGTAAATCTTCTTAAACTTCCACACAGAATTGTCTATGTCACTTCACATCCACTGTCTGAGAGCAGAACATAAAAGTCTGCATCAATATAGAACAAGATGGCACTGTTATAATTTTTCCTTTCTTTCTTCATATTAACCCCTATTTATACTTAGTCAGAATATCTACTCTAGTGTTTAAGACTGTGGGATCAGATTAGTCATCACAACAAGCTGAATCCATCATTGTCTTTTGACATGACAATGATACTCAATGATGCACAATATTCCTTTTGTAGATGATAGTGATGCTCAAGAATAAAGAGCACAACAACTTGGACAAACATAATAAGTAGTGGTATTAATATCACTATGGATGACTAGTATATAAGTAGGATAGCTCTTGCTGTATGACCCCAGCTTTGAACTAAAGTTTATTCACACTACTTCATTCTTGATCCTTTTGCCTATAGCCTTGAAAGCATATTGGTCAATAAAGCACAACAAGTAGACTCAGATGTAACTGTATGACCATGATACAGCACCTGTTTATCACATGTTTTGATCACATGCAACTTAGGTCTAACAATTAGCTTTCACTTTTGCTTCCCTTTTCTTATGCATAATAAGCACAAAGGAAACTGAATGCCACCTGCCTAAAGAACCCTGATCTCACAGATGATTTCTGTAAACTCCTACCTTCCATCATCAGAATGCTACTCAGGCTTCTCACCATGATCCAACTTTGTTGAGAATGCCAATCAGTTACTGCTTGGATAGTCAGGCACTATCAAGCATTCCAGCAAGTCCAGCAAATTCTCTGTAATGTCACATCCAACCTCCTCTTCTATAACATCCCTCCCTCTGCCCAAGTCTCCTTTCAGCCCTAGGTTAGAGCCATACCAGAAGCTCAGCTTAGTGGCTCAAGTATACAGGATGATCAAGAAGAAGCAAGACACACCTACTTCCTCAGAAGAACTAATAGCAGAAACAGCAACAATTGCCTTGCAGGCTTCAGAAACCTGTGGATCCTGCTGAGCTTCCCTCCAGTCCTGAACTGTGAAGACCAGGATCTCTTCCATGACTTCTTTGATGACAAGCTATCCCCCAACACTTCCACTGCTCTAAGAGAGCCTGAGATTGGAGACCATGCTAGGGACTCTCTTGATACCTCTAGAGTGGCTTCAAGACCCTGAAGTGTTTGATCACAGATGACAATTCTCTCTATTCATTCCCCAGACTGCCAACTGAGTGATGATGTCCATCCTTCAATCAGTGGCCAAACCCAATGGGGGTGCTACTCAAAAATGCTGCCATTCTGCAATACTGCCCTGATCTGTTAAGGAAACCCTGCCTCTTCAAGGGTGCATCTGACAACATCAACTGCTTCCTCATTAACTGCAAATAGTACTTTGAGGTATATACAGCATTCCTCAGAACTGACATGAACTGAGTCATGTTTGCCTGCTTGTACCTCAAGGAGAAGGCAAAGACCTGGTGGATTTTGATCTCCCCAAACTTTTACTCAACAACCAGGCAGCATCATTGACTGCCATCCTGGCCAGTCTTCAAATAAATGCTCATGGACAAGTTCATTGATCCAGCCATGCAGAAGGTTCACAAGTCAAAGATCAAGGAGTACAAGATGGGTGACAAGTTGGCAACCAAGTACTTCAATGAATTGGAACATCTCACTAAGCTCACTGGAATCCATGATGACATCAACAATAATAGCTGAATGGTGAAAGCCCTCAAATGAGAGGCTCCATCTTCCTACATCAAAATGATCTCAGATATCAGGATGAATATCCTGAAGGGATATGATGCTTAGAAAGAATGAGTAGTGGAGATGTATAAGAAAAGACAATGGCAGAAGGCAGAGCAGTCAAATCTGCAGGAGTATCACAAACCAAATCAGCCTATGAACTCCAAACCAGGCAGCCAGACTACCTCTGCTAAAACCACCATATCAATAACTGCGAGTTATAGGACACAGAAAACTGCAACAGATACTACATATACTGGAGCCAGCAAACCAATGGACATCAATCAACTCAAGAAGGAGGGGAAATGCTTCAGTTGTGGTCAAAAGAGTGACATGTCATAGGATTGCCCAAAGAAGAAGTGCACAAGAGAAGACATTTGGGTGCAGATCACTGAACTGCAGAAAGAAGAAGAGGAACTCAGCACAGAAACAAAGATTAAAGAGGTAAAAGGCAGGGCTGACCAGTGAGCAATTTCACAGAGTCAGCCAAAAAATGGAACAGTGTGTCACCAGTAGCCATGAGATGGACTAATAGTACTTCTGTAGAAACTGCTATGTCTAATTTACACACACATTTGAATATACCCAAATCTCTCACTACCACACACACTCTGCCTGAATCACCAAAGACAAAAGCTCAAATGCCTACAGGCCAAACAAGGGGAGAGACCCCTACTAAATGACTCAAGCCATTCAACACTGAATGGATATGATTGGCCATCAGAGAAGCATCAACAGAGAAAGCAGCTAAGGCAGTACTCAAGAATTGGATACACAAGACCTGAGCTAAAGAAGTCATTGATGAAATGATCAAGGGGATAAAGAAAGCAGAGCAGTACTGAGCTCTAGAATAGCTCAATGAGCTGCAAGGACCCCAATAATATATCTGCAGGACCAAAGCCTTGGAGTGGGACCTAACCACTAAGACCCAAATTGAAACACTTACCAATTGGTCAATGCATATGGTAATCACCCTGATTGATAGCAGCTGTACTGGCAGCTCTATTAACCATGCCTTTGTTGACAGGCACAATCTCTTCACTAGAGCTATAGCTGCCCCTATCCCCATTTACAATGTGGATGGAACAAAGAACTAAGCTGGCTCAATAACTGAGTTTGTTGAGCTACACTTAACCATTGGCAATCATTCTGAGTGAATCAACCTTGCTATCACCAATCTGAGAACCAAAGAAATGTTCCTGGGACATGATTGGCTCATGTGACACAACCCATTGGTCAATTGAAAGACTGGATGAATCAATTTCACAAGATGCAAGTGCTAAAAACTCCTGTTTGAACTTCCAGATGAGGACTCTGAGGATTGATAGAATGAAGAAATGGAGGATGATGAAACCATTCTCACCATCAATGTCCAACAGGCACTACACATTTGAGCAATGCACCATGCTAATGACTTAGCCACCAAAGTGAATGCTGAGAAGGAGAAGAAGACATTTGAGGAGATGATCCCTGAATGGGCCTGAGATTATTGAGACTTATTCACCAAAGAAAGTTTTGATGAGTTACCAGAACTCAAGCCCTGGAATCATGTGATCAAGTTGATCTCCAATGCAAGTGCTAATCTTGATTGCAAAACGTATTCTCTCAGCAATCAAGAACAACAGGAACTCAACAAGTTTCTGAAAGAGAACCTCTCCAGTAGACAGATCTGATCATCAAAATCTCCTATAGCCTCACCATTCTTCTTTGTCAAAAAGAAAGACAGAAAACTCTGACCTATACAGGATTACCAGAAGCTAAATGAGATGATGATCAAGAATTGTTATCCTCTTCTGCTGATCTCCAAGTTGATGGACAAACTCCATAGGACCCAGTACTACACCAAGTTGGACATCAGGTGGGGGTACAACAATGTCTGAATTAAGGAGGGTGATGAGTGGAAGGCAGCTTTCTGGACCAACCAAGGGTTATTTGAACTCATAGTAATGTTTTTCAGATTAACCAACTCACTAGCTACCTTCCAGTGGATGATGAACAACATTTTCAAAGACCTCATATCCACTGAAAAAGTCATGATTTACTTGAATAACATACTCATCATGTCCAAGGATCATGATAAACACCAATGACTAGTTTGTCAAAGTACTTGAGCTCATGAGGAGACACAAGCTTTTTCTCAAAGTGAAAAAGTGTGAATTTGAAGTGTTAGAGATGAAATACCTCAGGGTTATCATCAGTGAAGGAAGTATGCAAATGGACTCTATCAAGGTAGCTGGTGTAACTGACTGGCCAGTACCAACAAAGAAAAAGAAGCTTCAGTCATTCCTAGGGTTCACCAACTTCTACCACTGGTTTATTCAGATCATGCAACCAATGACTCAGTTAACCAGCAATGCTCCCTGGAGATGGAGATCTTTACAACAGGTTGCATTCAATGACCTCAAACAGCACTTGGCAGAAGATGTTATCCTTGCTATCCTGATGCAAAAAGAGAAATTCAGAGTAGAGGCAGACTCCAGTGAGGGAGCAATTAGCACAGTACTTTCTCAAGAACAGAATGAGAGATGGAGGCCAGTTGCTTTTCTCTCAAAAGCACTGACAGTCATGGAATGAAATTATGAGATTTATGACAAAGAGCTCTTTGCCATCATGCTCACCCTGAAGGAATGGCAGCACTACCTAATCAGAGCAGCTCAGATCTTTGAAGTTTGGACAGACCACCAAAATCTCCAATACTTCTGATTACCCCAGAAACTTAACAGGAGGCAAGTCCACTGGATAATCAAACTCTCTCAATATGAGTATATCTTGCATTACAAGGCTGGAGTGGCCAACAAGAAAGCAGACTGACTCAGCTGATAAGCTGATCATGATCAAGGTGGAGAGGACAATGATGGAGTGGTGTTATTAAAGCCTGAATGTTTTCAGGCAATGATAATGCCAACAGAGAAGGAAATCCATGAGTGGATCAAAAGTGCTACAAGAGATAACAGCAAGTGAGACCAACATGTGGCACTCTCATTGAACCATGAGTGAGAAGTGACAAAAGAGGGTGGAATGATCTGCTATGATGGACAAATCTATATCCCATGGGACCAGCAACTCTGTGGCAAAATCATCACCATGTGTCATGACTATGCAACTGTGGAACACCTGGAGATCACTAAGACCAAGGAGTTAGTTCTATAGGAATGTTGGTGGCCAAAAATAGGCCAAGACATCAAGCATTACATCAAGAGGTGCAAAACCTGTCAATGGGAAAAATCAACAATATAACTATGAGCTGTATCACTCTATCTGAATGAGGTCCTGCAATCACCATAGACCCATATCTTGATAGACATGATTACTGGATTACCTGATTGCAATAGCTATGATGCAATCATCATCATCATCAACCAGTTCTCAAAAGTGATCATTCTGATCATGTGCTCAATAGAATTAACCTTGGAAGGATGGGCTAAGATCTTACACAACAAGATTTATGCCAAATATAGCATGCCTCAGATCATTATCTCAGATCAGGGCCTCCAGTTCATCTCTAAATTCCTTGATAACCTGTACAAACTCCTCAGCATTTGATGAAATGCTTCAATGGCATATCATCCATAGATGGATAGACAAACAGAGAGAGCAAATCAAGAAATTAAGAAATACCTTTGATTATTTATCAACTATCAACAGAATGACTGGGTCAAATGGCTTGCTCTCACCATCTTTCAACACATCAACAGAGTCCACTCTGCCACTGGGAAAACACCATTCTTTGTCAATTTCAGCTGACATCCTAATGTCTCACATAGTCCAAGTCCCTACCTCCACACCCACAATTCATGACTTCTCACACAAAATGTCTAAAATCCACTTTGAAACACAAGCTGCTCTGGAAAAGGCAGCTTCATCTATGAAAAAACAATATGATAAACACTGAAACACTATCTGCATATATAATGTCAATAATAAAGTCTGGTTGGATACTTTCAACCTTCATCTCTCTCAACTAAAACAGAAGCTCTCCAATAAATGCACAGGCCTCTTTTCCATCATCACAAAGGTTGGTGCCTCTGCCTACTGACTCCATCTCCCTGCTGTCTGGAAAATTCATGACATTTTCAATGAAACACTACTCACTCCCTTTATTGCATTTGCATTCTCAAACCAAGAATGACTGCCACCTCCACCCCTGGATCTTATTAATGATGAGGAGTACTATGAAATTGATCAAGTGTTAAATCATAAATTGTGGAAGGTCAAGGCCAAGAGAGGAGGAACTATAATGATAGTGAATTATTTGGTTAGTTGGAAGGGCTACAACTCTGAATCTAACTAATGGGTGAATGAAAAATGAATAGATGCAGACAATGCCATACATGATTATGAATTATCTCTTAATTAAGCCATCAGAATGATAGTCTTAAGGAGGAGGTAATATTATGATTTTTCCTTCCTTTCTTTATACTAACCTCTATTTATACTTAGTCAGAGCATCTATCCTAGCACTTAAGACTGTGGGATCAGATTAGTCATCATAACAAGCCAAATATGTCATTGTCTTTTGATGCAACAATGATACTCAATGATGCACAATATCCCTTTTGTAGATGATAGTAATGCTCAAGAATAAAGAGTATAACAACTTGAACAAACATAATAAGTAGTGGTATTAATATCACTATGGATGACTGGTATATAAGTAGAATAGCTCTTGCTGTATGATCCCAGCTTTGAGCTAAAGTTTATTCACACTACTTTATTCTTGATCCTTTTGCCTATAGTCTTGAAAGCATATTGGTCAATAAAGCACAACAAGTGGACTCAGATGTAACTGTATGAACATGATACAGCATCTGTTTATCATGTGTTTTGATCACATGTGATGTAGGTCTAACAGGCATCTAAGGACAAGCAGATATTAAGTTCAGAATCTGAGAATAGATATTGATTCAACACCACTCTGCCAGTTCAAATCAGATAGACACTCAGATGGCCTATGCAGATTTTTCTTAAAAGTAGCAGCCCAATTTATGTCAGCATTTAATGCAGGTACAGACAAGGCAAGTGAGAGTCATTTTTATACAAGGAGTGCTTCTGTAGGATTTAGGGAAAAGGAAAAGAAACCAGAATACTTGATTTACTGGCCTCAGAGGAAAAGCCTGTCTCAATACAAATATGAAGTAGATTGCCCTCTTGCAGCATCTAATACCATGATATTGAGAAAGAGAAGACTACAAGTCTTGAGTTGAAGCTTGCATCCATGGATTTTTGGCTTTAAGCCAGTGAGCTTCAGAAATGCCACAGTCATCCAAAGTGGTCTCTTAGAGTGCATATCCAGTGAATTCTTAGACAGCATGTCACTGGACAATATCATCTCTCATCTCCTGTTTCACTCAGAACCTATCATCTATAGTCTGACAGGAATGTCAGAAAGTCTAGTGAAAACAAAAATAAGTGAATGCTATTCATAATACTATCCAGAGCACTTGCATTATATAGATCTTCATTGAAATGCTCTAACAAGATATGTGAAGCCCAGATATTATTCCACTTGGCTACTGAAGTTGGAATAGCAAGGTCTATCACATCTGAGAGAGTCATGTAGACTTTGTCAGTAAGCTTATTGCATTCTGGTAGGGTTGATGACTCCAGACTGACAAGGCAGAACAATATTTCACTATATGTTGACATGCCCTCAAAGCATTCACATGTGTAATTTTGCAAATTCTGAGAATACATTAAGTGTATTTGAGTCTACAACACATATGAAGGCCACTATGACTTGCACACAAAGGAATGGTATGACTGTATGCAAAGTAACAGTATGACCACACATAAAGGAATGTAATGACTGTGTGCAAAGGCTGTTATGACTAGTGCATGATGAAATGAGACTCAGCAGTATATCTGATTAGAATGATGATTGATGGAGTGTATGACTTGATAGCAGAGTGATACCAGCAGGGTCCTACTGCACATGAAGTCCCAGCACTTGGCACTGAATGCATGGATATCAGCATGCAGATATGTGCTAAAAATAGAAGAAATATAATTGAAATGATGATCAGAGCTAAGATCAACACTTTGCATCACAGTGATCAATAACACATAGACATGTGGCACAGAGAAAGACATGCTCTAGACTAGAGGTATAAGGCACAGCCATATAACCCTGAATATTTGAACAACTGGCTGAAAGAGATGATACTGGAGCAAAATAGCAGTCAAGAAAGATAAAGCTAATGATCTAGAATGCATACTGTGTATGGTCTAATGGCTCTGAGAAGATAAGAAAGTGAAGAGACCTGTGGCTAGACTAAACAGTCAAGCTAATCAATGTCAGATTGCATAGAAACAGCAGGCCCAGCTTTTAGTCAAAATAAAATATGGGTGTCAAATAGTGACATGTGTAGGAATACTCTCATGGGACTCTGAAACAAAGTCCCACACATTGAAACTACAGTTGACTATTTTGGAATGCATGATATTGAAATGCATGAATCTGACTTTGCATATAGATTGGGCTGGAACACAGTTAGAGAGCAGAAAAATGGGCCAGAAATGCATATTGCATAATACATATGGTTCTAGTTAGAAATATGCATTGTCAGATTCAAAATTGTAGTAAGCTGATATGACATTGTGCATGTATTAAAACAATCAAGAATATAATTTGTTTGTATAGACTATGACAAACATTAAAAAGATTATTGTAAAGCAGTCCAGCCTATATCTCTATAAACATATCTTCTGAACCAATATGAAAACCATGTGCTAAACCTGAGATTTCATATGAGCATACAAAACAGAAGAAGAAAGTCTCAACTTACACATCATTGGCTCAGCCTCTAAAGCAGATCTCCCACCCACACCTCACAACAGGAGACTGGCACTGGCTTGTAGTATTTAAACATGTTTATGACTATTTTTTCCATTGACATACTGACATTGTGGCACATTTTGCAAACTGAAAGGAAGATGCATTGCTTTTTACACAACAAACCCTTTCATAGATGAGCTTATTTAAAAGCTGAAGGCATTTTATGTTTTACAAGATGACTAAGATAGATTAGTACCACAGCTGAGAAAGTTGAGAGGAGCATTATTCAAGGAGATGCATGGAAAGCTGATCCAAAAGCCACTCACAGTATTTTGGGACAATAATGATATAGAGATGGATTAGATAATATTGCACAAGTCACATGTCACAACATGTGCTACTTTGATTCTGCATAAATCAGATCCACTGTGTACAAATAGCAATAGCATGTGTTATGATTTTTTCTTTTTCTTTTTTGATTAACCTCTATTTATACTTAGTCAGAGTGTCTAGCCCAGCACTTACAGACCATGGGATATACTTAGTCACTATAATAGGCAGAGTCAACTATTGTCCTTTAACAGCAATGACACTCTTGATGATAGACAATACTCTTTTATAGGTAGTAATGATACTCAAGGACAATGAGCACTATAGTATAGAGACACACAATTAGTACATATATTTTTATCTAGTTCACAAACAGTATATAAGTAGCATAGCTCTTGCTGTACATACTCAGCTTTGAGCTAAAGTTTATCTTCACCAGTCTACTTTGAGCCAATTAGTCTTTGGTCTTGAGATACAGTGCCTTCCATACACATATAGTGAATTCAGATGTGACTGTATGAACTCAATACAGTGTCTGCTTATCATGTGTTATTGGTCACATGTCACTTGAGCTTAACAGCATATATATAACAGTCTGAGATCTCTCTAAGTCTCAAAGCCTTTTATTTAAACAAGAGGGGCAATAAGTATTGCTGAACCTCAAGGCAAGGATACTGTATCACTATATAATACTCTAAAATACTCTCATAAAACCCTCAAAGTCTCAAGCACTGCTCAGACCAAACTCAAAAACCCTAACACACATAATACATGACTTAAAGCTTCATGCTCTAAGCAGAAACACTTCACAAACATATTCACAAGCATTAAAAGGTTCAAACCTCTGTGTATAAGTTTCCAAACTGATTATAGATCTACAGGGTTCAAACCTATGTGATTCAGAGACACAAAAACACAATAAATCCTGTTCACAGACTCAAAGGATTCAAATCTCTGTTGATCTGCAAAAATAACTAAAAAGCAGGCACTAATCAAGCTAAAGAGTTTGAACCTCTGCCATCTATAGTGCCTTGCATCACAAATATCTCAAAAACTCAAAAGAGTGCTCTCTAGACACTGCTCTCATATTCTCAGACTAGAGTCCCACAGGAGCTTTCAATGCCTCACACAGTTCTCAGATCTCTCTTAATGATCTCAATATAAGGTTTATTCTCTTGCCCAAAGTTACAAACTCAAATCCAGAGCTAGAGTGCAAGGCCTTCATGTCTAATACACTGCAACTGTGGAGGGTCAAAAACTTGTCTTCCACTTGTTACATCATGGTATTTAAATAGGCTATTACAGTACTTACTAAAACAAACTTAATATAATACAGTTGACTCTTGAAATACAAAACACATATAATCATCAAGATTCAGTGGCTGAACCCATGAGCCAGATGCATATTTTCAGAAGAAGAGGCTGAGCTTAATGACTTCATAGGAGTGCTCACTCAAAGTCTGTCAATCTTTCTTTTATAAGCATATTCCAAATCTTGATTTTTCATATTCAGACTACAAATGTGTTGTCACCAATGCCAGTAAGAGTGAAAGTCCATTGGTCAATGCCCAACCCCAATCTTATAATGTCTATCAGAGTAACAAGTTTCTCATTCTGGATGGATGTTACAATGCAACTATATACAAACAAATGATTGTATCATCTATTGAACTCTTTTATTCTGTGTTTGCTCAGTTTTGTGCCAATCTTGCAGACACAGAGATCATCATCCCTGAAGATGTCATTTGTGATACTGTGAGTCTCATGCAGTCTAGCTCTGCCATCCAGATGTTCAAACAACCATGTATCCAGCAGGCCTAGACATTTCTATCTAACATTCTTAAGCAATCCTTCCACCAGGCCATTAGCTTGGATCATATATCAGCAGACCACATCACTTTCTGTGGAGATATGACTGTCAATGAAATGGCTGCAGTTATCATCACAGAGAAGAAAGTGAACTTGAAGATGATAGATCAGAGCCCTCTATTCTGGGTTTCTTCTTCTAAAATTCTGAGTTAATGTAAATGTAGGCTCCTTACATCACTATGTATTGCTGCTCTCACTGACTGTACTCTCTCACACAGCATCAGCAAATTCATGAAGGCTGCTACTGTTTCTGTTTCTTTGTTGGTGTGGAAGGACTGTAGCTGATAGTATTAGGAGCTGTGTTCATCAGCCAATCATTGTTCAATGTCTTACAGACTATTTGTGGCTTGAAAACAGTCATGCTGATGATGACCACATTCTTTGCATTTCCCATATACTCTATACCCTTGAAGGTTCAGTCAAAGAGCTTAAAACTTACTATGAAAATCTGAAATCTCAGCCTCTTAAAGAGAACAAGCTCCATCCTCATTTTTTTCCCTCAATTATCTCTTATTGTTTTGATAACAAGAATATCAGCTTCACCAACAGTTTGCCACTGGAATTGGCTGAAACATGTGTGACATTTTTAGCCACTTTAGATGCAGAGAGGCAGAAGAAGATCATAGTCAAGTTCATCTAGCATTACAGTGAAGAAGCACACAGAATTTTGGCAGTGCTTCAGCTGATGCTGATGCTTCTCTATGTTGGACTAATTGATGGGTGTGGTGGGTGTGGCATCTCATAGAGCAAGCTGTAGATAGTTGTCATAGAATACATACAAGGTCAGACACTTGCACATGCTTATAGTGATGAACCCTTACTGGAGGATGTCAAGATGACTATCAAAAAGGGTCTTGACATGCTTCACAATGAAGATCTTGTTTTTGGAGATCTTTATAAGCAAAATGTCATAATTGCAGATGAGACTGATGAAGAGAGTGGGAGTAATAGGGTTAGGTTTATTGATTTTAACTGGACTGAAAAGGCTGGAGATGTCAGATATCCTCTTCATTTGACCTTTTGCATATGTGATATCTCTGGCATGTTGGAGTATGATCTCATACAGAAAGATCATGATATCAAGATGCTGGATACCTTGTGACATCTAGACTCACAGAAGCAGAGTGGGTGCACTTGCCCTATTGTAACATGATGTACAGTCAACTCTGTAATAACTCAGACCTGTATAAACCCATACTCTATTATAATCCATAGCTTAGAGTATTGACCAATTTTATTTGCAGGAAAATAAGGTTGATAATCCATAACTCTGTTATAACCTATAGTATTTTCAGAAAATCTGCTCTATATAAACTCACATAGTAATGATATATTGTTCTATTACAGGTAGTTAATATATAAGCTTTCTTTCAACTGCTGAGATTAATGATATGTCATTCTATTACAGTACCTGTTCTCTTCTGAACTCATTTTCCATTCACCATGTCTATTTACCTACCTTATCAACTCCAAGAGTATTCACCACTCTTGTCCTTCTGGAACTCAGTGATATTCATTCTGGATGGATATTCTCAGCATGAGCTTTAAACTGTGTGAACACTGCTGGAGCATCACTTTTGTGCTTCAAAAGAGAGACATTCTATATATCACATGTAGCATAGATGAATGCTACTCAGTATTGATAACTTTCTGAAATTTCAACTAGCATTTGATCTTTAAGATCACTGTAGCTATTAAGGTCAAGTGATATGTGATCTAAACACATGATAAACAGGTGCTGTATTGAGTTTGTACAGTCACACCTGAGTTCACTATATGTGTCTATATGGTGTTGTATTCCAAAGCCTTTGCAAGTGGCTCAAGGTAGAATGGTGGAGTGTAAACTTTAGCTCAAAGCTGGGTATCTACAGCAAGAGCTAGCCTACTTATATACTGTTCATCCATCATGATAAATATACTGCTACTAATTGTGTCTGTTTGAGTCATTATACTCTTTGTCCTTGGGCATCATTGTGTCAGAAGACAATGACAGACTTGGCCTTGTTGTGATGACTAAGCTTATCTCATGGTCTTAAGTGCTGGTCTAAGTGCCATGACTAAGCATAAATAGAGGTTAATTGAAGGAAAAAGTGAAAAATTGTAACAGTAGCCAAATTCAAAAAGATGTGTTTATCACTTTGAGAGATCATAAGGGTTGTTGTGACAGCACAATTTTAGCCTCTAAATTATGCCCAGCCAAGGCTTGGTTTGAGGCACTGAGACAAAGACTTGGCTTGAGATTGCTAAGACTTTTCTATACAGTATTTAAGTCAGTAGTATACAGTGATATACTCTAGTCTCCAGCTAAGGTCAATATACTAATCAAACTCCTAAACCCTTGATGTGACTACCACTTTAGTACCAACACTGAGAGTCATAGTCTATCAATCTATGTACTTTCTCTTCTTATCATCATTCTACATATCATCCTCATCATCATCCTTCTGCTTTACCTTCAGTTAGTGTCAGACTCTGACTGTTGCAGTGCATTGCATTTGTTTGGTTGTCATCTGATATGACAATGCTGTTTTTCAGTGAGATATAGAGGACATATTAGATTAAATGGAGGTCCTGGCTCTTGCTTTATTTCTGTAACTAGCTGCTTTGTATATATTCATTGTATTGTATTAATGCTCTGATAACCATATAATTTGTGCCAGAATGTATCATCTATGCAGCAGATACTTTTCAAACTTGAGTTTGCTGATTCACAAAAAGATTGTGTAGTTGTGTTGATATAACCAATGTTATTATTGGTCACAGTTGCAGTGAAATGAACTCTATCATCTTGACAGAAGGTGATATCTGATCCAACAATAGAGATCTCAAACACTTTTTTTGCAAGTGAAATAGTAAGATATTAATAGATTGTTGTGCAGTACTGGCACATGGAGAGCATCAAAGAGCTCAACTACTGCAGATCTCTCTCTTTCAAGCTCTGGCTCCAGTATAATTGTCCCAATCTCTTCTAAGTAGATGACTGTATTATCTGCAAAATGAACTGAGATAACATGCAGAGCATACAAGTTGAGCCAGTGATGATGGAAGATCATATAATGAGATGAATCTATATCAGTATTTTAATGAAATACAGCAGAAGATGATAAATCAGTACTTGCTTGGCTAATGATCTTCTTCATTGCTTTAGTAGAACTTGCAGCTTCTTTTTTGCCAGTCCCCTTTTATCAATGTCTTGCAGTTATATATTCTGCTGCATGCTTCTGATCACATTTGAGAGAGCACTTCTTGGTCTCACACACTCTCTCACTGTCACCTTTATGAAGGCACCATCTACATGTAGGCTTTGTGCCAGTTGGCATCAGATCTGTAGGTGATAGGAATGTAGTGGCTTTAAGAGCAACATAAATGGAAGGATCACTAGCATATAGCTTTTGATTGTTCTCCATTATAGTATGCAGTGCTGAGATCTTTGAGAGTGAGTTTGTCAGAGAAGAGAACAAGCAATATGAGAAAGTTGCTGTATTCAGGCTGAGAGAGAGCACAGATCAGAGCTATAATGAGCAGTTCTTGCTGCAGTCCAAAGTGAACTGGATAGAGAGCATAGATACAACTCATGATTTGTGAACTGCAGCTGACAAGATCTGGAAGTGATTCTTCTGTCTCCTTCTTAAGGTTGAAAAAGCTGTTATAAGCAACAAATTGAGTTGCTAGCTTCTGTTGCTGATAGAGTGTCTTCAGAGTGTCCCACATCTGTTCTGGATTATCAAGATACTTTTCAACATGTATCTTCAATGACTCATTAAGACAAAGATAGATTGTACTAGCAACTGATATCTTTGTTTTCTTTCACTTCTTCCAATCCTTTTTCTTCTGATATATAAGATGGTGTGGGTCAGCAAACTCTGGTTCAGGGTCTTTTTTGATTGTGATGAGATACTTATGATAGGTCTTCAGTAGGACTGATATGTTTTGTCCCATTCACTATAATTGGAACACTCAGATTCTCAAAGTCTTTTGATCAAGTCAAAAGATGATATGATGTATGTATGATAGATCTAGTGATACTTCAGTGATAGAAAGAAATGGTGGAGCTTTTTGGAGGCCTGAGCAGGATGCAGAAGATCTTAGAGGAAGTAGAACCCAAAACCTGTTGCTGATATAAAGTGCAGTGGACAGAGTATGCTACTTATCTGAGATGATGGTCAATTGCTTAGAAAGCAATTGATGGTCCAGGAATATTACTTAGAGTTTATATAAGATAGTCATACTTGATGAAGTATAGTATCATCTCACAACAGCTATATGCAATGGAACTTGTGTGCCATTGACCAACTCTCTCTTAACAATTGGAAGACAGCTCTGCATCCCTGGCACATCCATTAGCTCCATATCTTCAGAGAGCTTAAACTCAAAGTTATAGAGAATCTCTACAGTGACTGTTTAGATCTCCATAATCCTATAGACTTTGTAAAACAATGGAAATGAAATGGCAAGTATGCAAATCTCCAACTGAATTCCATGGATCCATATCAGTTCTTGTGCTCAATGATGAAAGACATACTTCTTATCCAAGGCATACATGGATGCCTGTATTTATTGCAGTGATAAATCAAAGTTGAACTCTAGAAAATGGCATACTCACTGAATAACATCCTAGCAAAGTGATCAATGTTTAGAGAAATAGATAAAAAGAAGGATGCATACAAATTTGAGTATATGCCAAGAGACAGTTGCCTCTTCTCTGCAGAATTTAGAAATTGACTTGGATTCTATTGGTCAGTGTCATCATCTGAGACTGTTGGAAGGCTAAACACATCTGAGATAAACTATGACAAATATTGATAGAATCAAATCATGTGCTGGTTATAAGTATATAAGGATGCAGAGATAACTTGTCTTTTGGAGATTAGAATTTCAGTAGTGACTCTTTCATTGGTGGTCATAATAGGCTCTGAAAATGGAAGAATATCTTTTTGGTCTACTATTTATAAAGGTATGAACAAATAGATGTCTTTGAAGTGTTTTCTGACCTGTAGTCTGTCTATGAGCAGTGTAATATAAGTATATACAACACCTTTATGATAGTGTTGAGGAATGGCATGGAATTATTATAATCATTGGATGTCAGCACCATGTCATTGTTTATCTGGAACTGTTTTGTCTCATCTTGGATCCACTTTTGGTCATCAGAGTGGCCACTCAGTTTATACAGAAGCCAAGTGATCATATTTGCAGTGGTATCATGACTAGCCAATATAAAGGCACTATTTGGTTAGAGATGAATTTTCATCAATGAGATGTTATGCCAACTGTGATTCAATCTCATTACTCATTTTCTTTTTATCTTCATTGGAAAGATAAGGAAGTGCTATGATTTACAAACTCAAGCTAAGAACAAAATACAAAGAATGATTATTCAGAATAAATCTTACTGAGAATGTTTACAATATCCTTTTTCTCAGGGTCTTTACCATTGGAAGCAACTGCAAGCTGATTCTTGAAGATATTTTGGGCAATCTATTTGGGGATGCTGTTGAAGTTCAACATCTGGTTCATTTTCTTGGAGATAACCCATGATAGGATGTTCAATACAGAATTTTATGACAGTCTCTAAAGAGCTATAAACAGAAGATCAATGATGTGAGGATGTATCTGCAAATCCATACTGACAGTCATAGTAAGGTACTCTATAAAGCCAGTCTAGATGAGATGGCAGCTTACACTACATCATTAAGAGCATTCATCAGCTCCATCTGATTGCTATTCAATGCTTTAAATTGGAAGGAAGCTGATATGCAGTCAGTTCTTTTGATGATGAGAAAAGACATGTTGAGTGGCATACTTATTTTGATTATATCAAGTGTGACTTTGCTTGTCCATTCAACTGCATTCAGAACATGAGAGCCATTCTTGAGTTTCTTGTTCAATTTATCCATGAGCTATAACAATATCACTGTCTGTATATTTTCATAGTATAAAAACAGATGCATCAGAGAAGCTAAAGATTGAGAAATGAGGAGAAATTGCTGCAGTTGAGAAGCAGAAAATGAACTGTTCATTATCTTCTATTAGCTTTGATAGACAGTCTCTTTTCAGAGGATGTCACAGACCTGCTTGGAGATTGGAATACAAATATAGACATTAAGAAAACTGGCAATCATGTTGATAGAAGATGGCATATGCCAAAGCATCCTCCAATCCAATATACAGTGCAATATTGTCAGTACCAAGTCATCTTCAGATCACCAACAGCATCTTGTTGACAAATGACCCACTCATGTCCTGGTATACAGGTCAATTGTTTGGAATTTTACTGCATCTCTAGGCAATCCATCTCTCATATTGTCATTAAGCTCTGTGAAAAACAGAGCTACTCATTTCATAGTTAGCTCTTGCTTTACCATGCTATCAAATTTCAATAGAATAAGTAATTCTCCAACTGAGAGACTTTATAAGTTGCTGATAAACCAGAAGTTGTTTTACTAGACTCTCTGTGAACAGAAAACACAAAATCTATATTAGTAAGTGAAACCAAGGCATATAATCTAAAGACTGATCCAAGTGAGTCTAGTCATATACCTTCATACAGTGACTAATCTCCAAAGGGGTATAGAAAGAGGTAGAGTATGTACACAAACTTTCCTATAATGAAATGTCATATATGGATCTGGATACTGAATAGTGTGATCCATATGCAGTATGAACTTTTAATGTCAGAGTCCTATATATGGTTCTGATGGGATCTAAGGAAATTGTTAGTGTCATCTAGTTACTCTTCAAGATCTTATGTTAGTTCTAGGAAGTGTGAGGATGACACATAAAGGCAGCAGATCTCTTTTATGTTTTTGGAAATGAAGCAAGACAAGTCAATATTTTGCAAATTAATAAGTTTTATAGTGTTGTATGCAAGCCTCCAGATAGGATGCAAGGTTGTTGAGATGCTATGACACTCTCAGTCAAAGGGTATTGACTCATATGCAGTCTGTGTAATTGGTTCTATTGGAAGGGTGTCACACTGGTGTACAGTTTAGTACAGGTGTCAAGTAGTCTTGGTATAGCTTCTCTCTCTCTCTGTCTTTTGTATGATACACCACTTATACTACTCTTTTACTAATACTAAGTATGCTTCATTTAAACAGCATTTATAATCACAGTATTGAGCTCAGCAAGTATAGCAAACTTTTTGTTATGTGAAGCCTTCAAGGCTGTGAGGCTTTTAATAAACTGTATAGTGTATTTAAAAGTTCACATAGCCAATAGTATGCTAGTCCTTCTAATATTCCTTATGAATATCTAACCAAACACATGGTTAGTCCTCTGTGGCCTATTACTCTTCCACATGCTAGCTGTGAAAAGCTTAGACATCTGCAGCCAGTCTTGTATATGCATTGTGATAGACCTTGTGGGCCACATTAGAGTGTTATGTGTATACTAATAATGACATATGTCTTATATGATTGGGTATTGTAGTGCCTGGCCATGCCTGTAATGTATAGCTTTTGAGAAAAAAGTTTGCATGAAGTGAAATGTTCATATACAACGTAAAAACTTTGCCAGAAATGCAAAAAGTTCACAAATAATGCAAAGACATCACAAATAATGCATATACTTTGCATATAAAAAGTTTGCATGCCAGAAACAGTTTGCATGCTGTGAAAAGTTTGTGAAATAAAAAATTCACAATAAAAGTACTTGCATTAGACTTTCAGTGATTGGTTTAAGAGTCTAGAGGATTATTAGTGAATTATAAGTTCACTAACTTATTATTTAGATTGCACAATGACACTCAAGTCATTGAAAGCTATTCTAAATGATCTGAAAAGTCTAGAATGTCAATTCTGAATGGATTTGAGATTGTTTGAATAGGATTTGAGAGGAGGATTTGTGAGTGTTAGCATAGGCTTTGTGAAAGAAGTGGAATATTGCTTGAATCATTATGGATTCATGAATTTTATGAGCATACAGAGCCTAGAAGTTCATCAGCAGTCAACTATAATGATGATGGCATTATACTCTTGGTATTCAGGAAGGCTGGTGACCATTTCTGTGGATATGTGTATCCATGGTGCACTTGGTATTTCATTCAGGTGAAGTGGGGCTGCCTTCACTTGAGTGCTGGACTTTGTGCATTGGCAGGTTTGACAGGCCTTTACATATTTTTCAATGTCTCTCTTCAACTTCAGCCACCAATATTCTCATAAGATCAATTCCATAGTCTTTATGATTCCAGGATGCCTCACAGTGATATGGTTGTGCAACCAGATGATGATGTCTTCTTGGAGGGCATGATCTTGAGAGACATAAATCCAATTGTCATAGTAAATCAGATCTCCCTCCTTGGTCATTTCTCAGTCATGATTGATTGATGGAGCTATCTTCTGATCCTATAATTCAGTCTGCCAGGTGGTGCTTTTGATGCACTCATGGGCTTCCTCCTTTGTTGGCATAATCATCATCTTAAAGTGCTCAGTCTTGAGTACAACTATCTCACAATTGTCATACTTCCCTTGATCATGATCCACTCATTGACTGAATAAGTCTGCCTTCTTGTTTGCAATGCTCACTTTATGTTGAAGTCAGAAGTCATACTTTGCCAATTTGGTGATGTGCTTAGTAATAGCTAAGTGACTGAGAGAGGTGTATGAGAAATAAACTTTCAAACACTAGCACCTAATCACTCAGTACACAATCACCAAATACAGTTGAGGTCAGTTGTTTTGAGTACAATAGAAGCACTCTTGCAGTCTGAAGTAAAATCAATGAAACAGTCAATAAAGACAATTATTTAACTCTATCTTGCTTTTTAAGATGCAATATACTCATGAGAGTAGATTATAGCAATGTTTAAATACAATTAGGATTTAGAATCAACACACATTTGCTCTCCAAATCAACTTAGAATATTCTGAAATCCAAATACTAAGCTATAGTATACCAGCCCTGATGGCATTTAGAATTGGCCTAAACATGATACTGTTTCTAAGTCCAAATCAACTTAGTATTTTACCATAGTTGTGTTATTCCTCTAAGTCCAGTCTTGACTTCAAGGTTATTAACCCAGTGCAAAGTTGTTTTAGCTAGGTCCACATTGATCCTTAGCCTTCTTAGCATAGCATGGCTATTAGCTCAGAGCCTCAGCTGTAGCCCTTGAATGACTAGCTATACAGACTTCAGCTTATGCAAATATATTGTTTAAAATTCGCAAAATTTAGGGCTAGCCTGATACAATGCATATCAATGAGAGATCTAGAGATCTTACCACATTCCAAACACCATTTAGCATACTAAGACTCATGATATTGCCTATAGGATAGATAAACTCTGTACTAATATTTTATAACAATGTGACTTATATATTGAAGGATAAAGTATCCCACATCACTATATCATATGTAGATGATGTTCCAGTATGAGAACCAAAAACATGCTATAAAATTAAAGGTGAGAGGTATAAAACCATTGAGGAAAACCAAGGGATTCACAGATTTGTATGGGAGCACTTTCAGAACATGACCCATGTTGTACAGCACATGAAATATGCCAGAGAAATCTTCTCTAGTCATAAAGCTGTCCTTTGCACATCTGAAATCATGGTTGTGAGATACTGCTGCATCTATAAAGGCAGAAAACCTGAAACAGACAGAGTGGGAGTGATAATATGATGGGGATCTTGTTAAGACTTGGGAGATATGTGCTCCTTCCTGGGAACAGTGGGAGTACACAGGATGCTCATTAAAGATTATGCAAAGAAAGCAGATGTCTTAATGAAGTTAATGCACCTAAAAGTACCATTCAAATTTGGAGAAGAGCAGAGAGAATCTATGCAGATATTAAAGGATGCATTATGCTCTAGCCCATCTTTGATGCCAATTGATTATGAATTGGAGACAGATGTGATATTGAGGATAGACATATCATACCACTGATATGCATTGTATCAGGCTAGCCCTAAAATTTCTCTAATTTTAAACAATATATTTGCATAAGCTGAAGTCTGTATAGCTAGTCATTCAAGGGCTACAGCTGAGGCTCTGAGCTAATAGCCATGCTATGCTAAGAAGGCTAAGGATCAATGTGGACCTAGCTAAAACAACTTTGCACTGGGTTAATAACCTTGAAGTCAAGACTGGACTTAGAGGAATAACACAACTATGGTAAAATACTAAGTTGATTTGGACTTAGAAACAGTACCATGTTTAGGCCAATTCTAAATGCCATCAGTGCTGGTATACCATAGTCTAGCTCAGAATTTTATTACCATGAATAACAGTGAAGTATAAGATCTAGCTAGCACCTAAACTAGGAGTAAAAGCAAAGCAGAACTCATTAGCTCATAGCTAGCACACTGGATCTGATGCAAGATGCATGCAGTGAGGATTCCTCAGGCATGAATAATTAAAGAGGCACATAGTTCAGGAGATGAGCCACAACTGGGGAGCTTGGCTGCCTTAGATCACCATGATCAATAGCAAGTCTGGAAGTAACAAGTAGAACCATGGGATGATTAATTATATAGTAAATATTCATGGACTATAGAAACAGTGCCAGGAGAGTCCTGCATCACCTGAAAAGGAGATATGAGATATGCCAAGATGGGGTAACAACCTAATTTTGTGGCTAGCCAAGCAAAATAAGTAACCAGACCAAATTATTTATAGATTCTGTATCAGTTAGTTATATATAAAAGCAGGATGAGGGGGAATCATATGGTAGGCAACCCACCCCTGTGATTTAGGTGTTCTAGCTCTCAGTAGTTAGTCTCTGTATCAGTGGTTTTGTGTGTAACCTCAATTTGGATAGCTACTGTTACTAAGTCACCTGTATTGAATAAGAGTTGAAGTCTTTACCAGACTTTGGGTTTTGGCATAATTTAGATTCTGGCTTAATAAGGGTTTTAGCATCTGAGTATGAGTTCTCTAGTTTCAAGGACTGCTAGCTAGCCACAGGTGCAGCTAGCCAAGTTTCAGTGCATGAGAGACTTGGTATTGGGTTTTGGAGTTTTTTAAGTTAAGCTGGACACCATAGCTCCACATTTTAAGTCTCAATTCATATACTGTTGTGCTGCACTATGGGTTCATGAGCATCAAATTTCGGTTTTTCTGGCTCTGAATCCATCAGAGCATCAAGAGAGCTGAGCAGTGAGCATCATCCTGCCTTCAAAATGAGAAACTATTTCCCTCCACTATGGCTCAAGCAATGGAGCACTGCTACAACCTGCTCAGAGATCTGCTGTGCAATCAACAATCCACAAGATAATGACAGATGGCTTTCTGCTGTCCATTCCCCCTTTATGTCTGAGAAGCAACCTCAGCACTTAGGGAGTGGATGCATATCAGCTAGGGCATGCACACAAGAGATACTTTATCTGATCAAGGATGGATAGCTTTATAAAGCTATTTGATGAGGCACCAGATATAGAAGGTGTAGCTGATTCACTCATGGATAGCAGACCTGTAGAGTGGATTGATAGTGCTCTACTGATCTGAGTTGGATGAAGGCCATAAAGAGGGTGGTCTAGACACTCATAGGAGCCACAGCTGATAAGAGAAGAGGCTCTTGAGATCTCAGTATTTAAAGAGTAATCTTGTAGATAGAATGAGGACCAACTTTTTTTAGTACAAAGCTAAGAAATAAAATTCCACTAGTCTCCTACAAGCTGGTGATATGCTGTGTACATGTTCAGCCCTATAATTTGCAAATTCTGCATAACACATTAGAATATGCTAGTAACTGAGCATTAGCCAGTGGAGGACTATGGCTGAGGCTCCAAGCTAATAGTCATGCTAGTCACCAATACTAAGTCAAAAAGAGACTTTGTAAAATAACATAGCATAAGGATAAAAATCCTAAGTCAGGTTTGAACTTAGAAAAGTTCTACACCACACCTTGGAAAATACTCAGTCCAAGTTGGACTTAGAAACAGTACTTCAAATAGGGCTAATTCTATATGCTATTAAGACAAGTATATTCTAAGACAGCTAGAAGTATAATACCATAGCCAGTTGTAGAGTATTGAGTAAAGATAGCATCATCCAGAAGCAGTAGGAAATAGAACCCAATGATCTGCAGCTAGCACTCTGAGTTTTGACTCAAATGCCTAAGTCAGAATTTTCTAGATATCAGATAACCTAAGAGACTTAAAATCGAGAGGAATAAAGTGGATAGGATTAGTCAGTTGAGCCTGATTGGACCTGATCAATTAAGCTACTAAGAATAGCCCAGAGAGATAAAACTCTGAGTAAACAGAAAAGAGTTAGGTATCCACAGGCACTGTAAGCCTAAAATAAAGTTGTGTGATGGCCAAGCAGGTCTGAGAAGACCTAGAGGAGTCCAGGAGTGCCATCAATCCAGAATAATGGTGTGATTCTGCTTCAAACAGGAGAAATACTATTTTGAATGCTTTATTTATAGATTCTGTATCTGTTTTTAATGTATAAAAGTAGGGAAGGGGGGGAGGGAGAATAGCAAGCAAGTGACCCATCCCCATGTTCAGACCTTCTAGCTCACTGTAGTTAGTCTCTGAGACAACAGTTTTTGAGTTCTGCTTCAACTCAGTGATTTATTTAAGTTGCTTTATCATTTAGAGAGGATTAGATTGGAATATTAACTGTATTTTGGGTTTTGGATTAATTTGGATTCTAAACTATCAGAGTTTCAGCATCGGAATATAAGTTCTTTGGTTTTGAGAACCACTAGTTAGCCAAGAGTGCAGCTAGTCAAGCCTCAGTGCTTGATAGACTTAGTATATGGGTTTCAGAATATTCTAAGTTGATTTGGAGCACAATTGTGTGTTGATTCTAAATCCTAATTGTACTTAAACATTGTTATAAACTACTCTTATGAGTATTGCATCTTAAAAAGCAAGATAGAGTTGAATAACTGTCTTTATTGACTGTTTCATTGATTTTACTTCAGACTGCAAGAGTGCTTCTCTTGTACTCAAAACAACTGACCTCAACTGTATTTGGTGATTGTGTATTGAGTGGTTAGATGTTGGTATTTGAAAGTTCATTCCTCATTCACCCCTCTTAGTCACTTAGCTGTTTCCCAGCACATCATCATGCAGTTAGATTCCATATCTGTCAAGTAGACCCAGATAACCCAAAGTGAAGGAGATATGCATGCTTTGGCTCTATTATTTTAAATGAGTGAGAAGCACACTTTTCCCAGCTAAAATGAGAGCTGTATGGACTATTCAGAGCTCTGCATGCTTGTCAACATTGGCTCTTTGGAGTGAGAAAACTGGTGGTAGAAGCAGATGCAAAATACATCACAGAGATGCTTAGAAACCCTGATGAGATTCCTAATGCTGTGATAAACAGATAAATAGAGTCTATTCTGATGTTCCACTTCACATTGATACATATCTCAGGTGAGAGACATGCATCAGATGGATTATCTACATGCAGTTTCCAGCCAAGAGACAAGAAATACTCAAATCCAGAAGATGAATACAGTCCATCAGATGAGGAACTATAGGAATTCATCAATGAGACTGAAGATAAAGTAGAAAACATTGTGGAATTTAAAGAGAGAATTAACATCCAGCATGGCTTTATAATCATTGCCAGAGTGGTACATGACTTTTTTGAAGACAAGGTAATACAGAAAGCTCTAGAGTATGGTGAAATATGTGCAGTACTGTATAACATAGGACTATTGCTCTCTGATGCTGCAGAGTATAGTGATATAGTGAGTTATGATGAATCATGAAGGAGTGGATATGTGAAGATGCTAGATAAGCAATTACTACAGATAATTGAGTGGCATGAGAATCCTACCATATGAATACCTGGATTTTAAGGATAATCAATATCAGAACTTCATGGTGGATAATGGGAGGCTACATAGACAAGATATAGAGTCAGAATACAAGCTGGTCATCTACCCAGAGAAGACAATGTATATAATAAAAGCTGTGCATAATCAACTTGAACACTGAGGGATATATGCAATGAAAATGTTGATTAAAGAGAGAATATGGTAGCCAGAGATAGAGCATGATATCTCATAGTTTGTTAGCACTTGCAACATATGTCAGGAGTCCCAGAAGACCATCATCAAGGCCTCTCCAATAGTGACCTTTACACCATCAATCTTCCAGATATTACATGCAGACACAATGCATATGCCAGAGGCATCAAACTATCACAAGTATATTATGCATGGGTGTTGCACACTAACCAGCTGGATGGAAGGATGAACCTTAGCAAGTGAAACTGTGCAAACAATTGCAGAATGGTTATTTGAAGATATCATATGCTGATAGGGCTGTATTTCCTTGATAATAACAGATAACAGCAAGCAATTTAAAGCTGCAGTAGCTGATTTGGAATGGAAATATAGTATAAAGAGAATAAGGATATCATCATACAACTCACAGGCCAATGTCAGAATAGAACAACCACACTAGAATATGTGATAGAGCTTATTTAAAGCATGTGGAGGAAATGAGAAAAAGTGGCATTATTACTTCATGCTAGTGATATAGGCTGACAGAATCACTGTAAGAAAACAGATGAGAGGCTCTCCCTTCTTTGCAGTTACTGGTGCACATCCAATATTACCACTTGATATACTAGAAGTAACATGGTTAGTTGAGTATCCAGAGAGAATTTTAGAGGATTGGAAGCTCTGTAGCTTGTGCATAATAGCATTAGAGAAACATGCAGATAAGGTAGCAGAGATGCACAATAATATGGATGAGAAAAAGAAACAGGATACATTGAAATATGTGATAATACATGCAAATAAAATTAAGTCCTATAACTTCAAATGAGGGGGCTTAGTCTTGATATGCTGACATGCCCTCTCCATATTCAGGCATGTAAATTTGTGAAATTTGAGACTATATGGACTATCTATCAGTCTACTATGCATGTAATAGAGAATAAGGCTAGAGTGTGAAGAAACATAGCTGTTATGATGCTAAACTGAAGTACAATAAGCAGAGTGCATGGCCTAATGATAGACTAATACAAGTGGGGTTAGACTGCTCAGGAGGTCTCAGCACTTGGCTCTAAACATGCCAATACCATTACAAGAAGACATGCTAAAAATAAAAAGAATATGATCAAAATATAATTGGCACTTCTGATCACATTGATCAAGAATGCATATCCATTGATGCTCTGATGTGACATGCTTTAGAACAGAAAACTGGGACCCAAAGAAAGGTATCTGAGTAACTGGATGCCAAACAGAGAAATAGAATGATGACCACAAAGTAATAAATAGAGAAATACCACTAAGGGATGAATAGCATGCATAATGCTCAGAGACTTGCATACATAGTTACAGTGCCTTTGCATGTATGACACTGCAAAGGACTCCACATTATACTGAGATATGACACATATCCATTGGGTGGGTTAATTGATGTGTGCTAGACCAAAAGTGGTGCATATGGTGAGGCAGATGAAATGTCTGAATACTGTGAAAGAGAACATAGTCATTATTGCTGACTCCAGACATGAGAGATAACACCAGAGTGTGCCTGAAACAGTTCTCCAGTGTCAGAATGCTTCACCAGAGGAATAAAAAAGTAAGCAGACCTGGATAGACCAGCTAGCTGATGACAGATCATGAGAGAACAGCAGGCACAGTTCCAACCCAAAACAGAATAAGCATATGAACTGTGATATGCACACAAATGATAACCATGGGATCTAGAATAGAGTCCCATGCTTTGAAGATACTATAGTAGGATTGTATTAGTAAGTACTACAGTAGAGTATTTAAATGCTACATTGTATGAGTAGAATACAAGTTTCTGGCCCCTCACAGTTGCAGTGTATTAGGCACTGAAAGCCTTGCACCCTAGCTTTGGGTTTGTGTTTATAACTTCAGGCAAGAGAATAGACTTATTATTAATATTATTAAGACAGATTTGAGAACTGAGTGAGGTACAGAAGCTTGTGAGGGACTTGAATTCAATTTAATAAAAGGTTTTGAATTGTGCTTTAGCCTGAGAATAAGAGAGTAGTGTCTGAAGGGTACTATTTTGAATTTTTGAGGTATTTGTGACATGTGGCACTACAGGTGGCAGAGGTTCAAACTCTTTGGGTCTGTCAGATAGTGTTTTATTGTGTTTTGTATCTCTGGGTCACATAGGTTTGAATCCTATGGGTCTATGATCAGTTTGAGAAGCTTGTGTATAGAGGTCTGAGCTCTTTGGCACTCATTGATGTGTTTGTGATTGGTTTCTGCTTAGAGTGCAAAGTTTTGAGTTGTATATTGTGTGTGTTAGGGATTTTGATTTGATCTAAGCTGTGCTTGAAACCTTTTTGAGGGCTTGTGGAATTTTTTTGACATATTGTATTGAGCTACAGTATCTTTGCTTTGAGGCCTGGCAACATTCATTGTCACCTCCTGTTTTTTATAAATAAAAAGCTTTGAGACTTAGAGAAATCTGAGACAGTTATACTGCACTATTGTTATTTGTATGCAGTGGGATCATTTGAGAAGACACTTGTACTCACTGTAGCTACTCTATTGCATTATAATCCTTTCAACAAACTAAGGAGTGTTATGTGTATATGAGTGTGGTTGTGATTAGTGGATAGCACTCTGCTATATCTGTTTTTATCTTGTATGCACAGAAAACCTCTTCAACAGCAATGAAGAGAACTGCTGGTATGCTAAAAAAGACATCCTCCATGCCAAAAAGCTTATTGCCAAGTACTGAGCAGCCCATAGCTCACTGGTGGCTGTCAACTTTGCTTCACTGGGGCAACTAATATTTGACAAGTTAGATCATATCTGAACATGAAAATTGCCATTCAAGTGAGGCAGACAACCATTCAAAGGCAAAAAGCTGGATATATGGAGGGAGAAAGATGAAATACCAGCTGGCATCTTCATAGACCAAGTCCATTTCCTGAACAGAATTAATGACATCTCTGTTAAAATTGATGAAAGAGAAGAGGCCTGAACTCTCTTTCCAGAGTTGGCCTAAGCAATTGAAGATGATTGCCTTGATATTACAATTTTTCTATCTTTTTCTCATTCAACCCCTATTTATGCTTAGTCAGAGTGCCTAAACTAGCTCTTAGAGACTGTGGGACAGGCTTAGTCATCACAAACAAGCTGAGTCTATCATTGTCTTTCAATGCAATGATAACCCTTAACAACACACAACAACTCTTTTGTAGACAGTAGTGATGCCCAAGGACAATGAGCATAAAGACTTAGACAGACACAATAAGTAGTATTATATTTATCTCAATAGACAAACAGTATATAAGTAGGCTAGCTCTCACTGTATAATCCCAGCTTCAAGCTAAAGTTTATTCTTACCACTTCATCTGAAGCCAATGTTAGGAATATGCCAGTCAATTGGGCTTCCATGCACACATGAAGACTGCATGGGCATCAATGAAGCTATTGGCAACATCACCCTTGAGTTGGAGCCCAAGGATTTGGATGGACAGAATGGAGTTCTGTCAGAGAAGTGAAGAGGAATATCCTTCAGAGTGGAATCTGATGGATGAAGTAGAGAGGAGTTGAGGTGAGCATGAAGTGTAGATGGCTATCCAAGTTGATATTTGAACTGAGTAGTTACAATAGTTATACATGGCTTTATATACTAATGGTAGCTAATTCTGAGTCAGGTTCCATTGGGTTTCAGTGTCAATATTCACTACCAAGTTCAGGGTCTAGATATTACAATGTGAAATACAGATGTAAAATGATAATGGTGAAAATAAAATTAATAGATAATAGAAAGTGGGTGGAGTCCAGTGGGTTTTGGTGATTAAATCCATGGTTGGTTGAGGTGACATGGAGGCTGGCAGCATGTGCATAACAGCTGACTGTCTACAGACCTTGAAGCTCTTGATCAACAAACACATACAGTGAACTCTGATGTGACTGTATGAACTTGATACAGCATCAGTTTATCATGTGTTCAGATCATATGCAACTTGGGCTTAACAATTAGCTCAAAGCTTATGCTTCTCTTTCTTTATGCACAATAGCATGAAAGAAACTGAATGCCACTATCAGACACAACAACCTCTGATCTTACCAACAACTTCTTTAAGCTTCTAGCTTCAATCATTGGAATGCTCCTAGGGCTTCTCACCATCATTCAGCTTTGTCAAAGATGCTAATCAGTAACTGCTTGAATAGTCAGGCACTATCAAGCTTTTTAACAGATACAACAGATTCTATGCAATATCACACCAGACCTCTCCTTCTATAATATTCCTCTCTCTACCAGAGTCTCCTTCCAGCCTCTGATCAGATCCATACCTGAGGTTGGGCCTAGTGGAATGTATTTGAGAAGCACTCAGAAAGAAGAAGGACACCAGTATCCCCCTCAATCCCAGCAAACTATTATCAGAAACAGCAACTGTCAGAACATCAGGTTCAGAAACTTGTGGATCCTGGTGCACTTCTCTCCAGTCTCAAACCATGAGGATGAGAACCCTCTAGACAACTTCTTCAATAATAAGCCATCTTCAGACTCTTTCACTGCTCCACCTGAGCATGGCATTGGAAACCATGCCAGAGACTCTCTTGATGCCTCTTGGATGGCTATGACTCCTCAGAATGCATCCTCTGACTCCAGACATGAGTCACTCTATACAACCCCATGAGACAGTCCAGTTCCTCAGACCCCCAGCTCTCTTCCATCAACTCCCAGCAATCTATATCCTAGGACTCAACATCACTGCCCAACAAGATGTCAAGTGATCTCAATATTGATTGGTGGCCACTCACACAGAGTGATCCTGACAAGAAGCAGAAGAATGAGCCCAGGTCACTATTGAGTATACAGTGGCCCAGGCTCAGAACAGTTATGATGAAGATCAGTACAACCATCAGTTCTGACATTGCCAGTATGAACTTGAAGCAGCCATTTGGGGATTGGAATCTCTAAGCTGGTATGGACTTCAAACAGAAACCAGCCCACCAGACTCTCCTTTCAGAGAGCCCAGCACTGCAGTAGGAATAGACCCCTGGGCAGGATCAGCAGAGGCTGTCACTCCTAGTGAAGCTGCCTGGTGCACTATATATCTTTCTCATCCTGGAACTTCTATTATCACCAATACTAATACTATTCCCTTCCATCCCAAGTCCATACTCAACATCTACAGGCTTTGAGTCCCTCTCAATGCTCACATCTCCAACCACAGCATCAAAAGGTTCTTAGGAGAAAGAGTTGCAGTACTCTTCCTTAACCCTTGATACTATCAAAACTTCTGCCAGTATTGCTGAGAACTGGAGGAACAGAGAGTATGCAGCAGTCACCAAGGAAACATTGAGATCAGTGCTGGCTGACCTCTGGAGCAGTCTCCTTCTCAGACTGACACCAATGAGGCTGGACCAAGTAACAGAGTCAATGACCAGCTCTCCAGTGACTGTCAAAGCCCTCACCCTGTCAATCTACAACTAGTCCAGCAGCTCTCTCATCAAGGACAGCAAGAAACAGGATCTTCTTCCTGAATGAGGGACTTGGAGATATATCATGGAAGACATGGATGAGGAAGTATTACAGGAGGTAATTCAGCAGGAATGGAAGAAGGAATATTTGCAGCTATACCAGGAAGAGGTAGCATTTTTATGGAGAGATGCTAACTGGCTAGCATTGCCTCTAGGAAGGGAGTATACATATTCTGACAATAATGAATGAGGAGAAAATTTACAGTACATAGTGATCAAGTATGCCATTCAAACTTACAACAAGGCATATCCAGAAGACCAACTCAGCCTGCTGCCACCATACAAGCCTAAATACAAGATGAAACCAATGCTATAAACCCCCTCAGTCACTCTAAAATGAGCTGTATACACAGCACTCTCCATCTGAACAGCCAGCATCTGATACACATATTTCATGCCATTGGTCTGAACTATGGCATTCTGGCTCACATATAGCTGACCACAACTGATTACTAGAAACATTTGGTTCCAAAACCCTTGGACCAGCTAAAAAAGCTGACTCTTCAGCAGGCAACCACTATCTGACAAGGCTGAAGAAAGTGGCAAGAACCCTGTAAAGGATGACCCTGAGGCAATTAGACTAGGGTTCACCATCCAAAACAGAGTGATCATTCAAAAAGAAGCACCCTCCAAAGAAAGCTCTGTCATAGACAACAATTCTCTGCACTCATTTCCTGGACCACTAACTGAATGGTGATATCCACCCTTCAATCAATGGCCCAACCCAATGGGGGTATTACCAGAAAACACTGCTGTACTCCAGTGCAAGCCTAATCTACTCCAAAAACCCTGTCTCTTTAAGGGTGCATCAGACAATATTAATTGATTCCTAATAGATTGTGAACAGTATTTCAAAGTCTATATTGCCTATTTGAAAACTAACATGAATAAGGTCATCTTTGCCTCATCATACCTTGAGGACAAAGCTAAGATGTGATGGATCCTCATCTCCCCCAACTTCTATTCCATGATCAGAGAGCACCACCAACTGCCATTCTGGCTGATCTTCAAACAGATGCTCAATGACAAGTTTATTGACTCTGCCATACAAAAAGTATACAAGAACAAGATCAAGGAATATAAGATGGGTGACAAATCAGCAACAGAATATTTTGATGAACTTGAGTGACTAGCCAAGCTTGCCAGGATATGAGATGACATTGGCAAGAACAGATGAATGGTTGAGGCACTCAAGTAAGGAGCACTGCCATCCTACATTAAAATGATGTCAGACATTAGGATGAATATGCTGATTGGGTATGATGCATGGAAGGCCTGAATTGTCAAGATGTACAAGGAGCAGCAGCAGCAAAAGGCAGAACAATCAAATCTCCACAGCAACCATAAACCCTATCAGTCACAGAACCCCAAGGCTGGCAACCAGGCTAGTGCAGCCAAGCTCACTACCTCATCAAGCACTCCCTCATATCATGTGCAGAAGACAGGAATAGGCACTACATATACTGGGGCCAGAAAGCTGATGGACATAGACTGACTCAAGAAGGAAGAAAATTGTTTCAACTGCAGTCAGAAGAGACACATGTTACAGGATTGCCTGAAGAAGAAACAGATCTATAAAGACATACAAGCACAGATTGCCAAACTCTAAAAAGAAGAAGAAGAACTCAGCAAAGATACAAAGGTGGAGAAGGTAAAAGACAGGGCCAACCAGTAAATAGTCCTACTGGGTCAGCCAAAGAACAGAACAGTGGGTCAACAGTAGCCATGAGATGGACTAATAGTACCTCTGTAGATACCAATATGTCTAAGTTATCAATGCATTAGAATATACCCTATTCCTTGACCACTATGCACACACCAGAGAGACCACCAAAAGAGAAAACTCAACTGCCTATGGCTGAACAGGGAGAGAGACCTTCAATCAATGGCTTAAGCTATTTGATACTAAATGGATCTGGAGGGCCATCAGAGATGCTATGACAGAAGAGGCAGTGAAAGCAGTACTCAAGAACTGAGTACACAAAACTCAAGCCAAAGAAGTCATAGATGAAATGGTTGAAGGAATGAGAAAAGCAGAATGATACTGAGCTCTGAAATGGCTTGATGAACTTTGGAGACCCTAAAGGTATGTCTGTCAGGCCAAGACTCTGGAGCAGGATCTGATGACAATGGCCCAAATCAAAATGCTCACAAACTGAACTGTGCATACAGTGACAGCCCTGATTGACAGTGACTATATGGGGAGCTCTATTAATTGAGCTTTCATCAATAAGCACTAACTTCCCACTTGGGCAATAGCTGCCCTCATACCTGTATATAACACAGATGGTACCAAAAACCAAGCTAGCTTAATCACTGAATTCATTGAGTTATGGTTAATGATCAGTGATCACTCTAAATAGATTGATCTAGCTGTAACTGAACTAGGAACAAAGGAGATCTTCCTGGAACATGACTGGCTAATACATCATAACCTCTTAGTCAACTGGAAGACTGGACAGATCATATTTGCATGATGTCATTGTCAGAAGATTCTCTTCAAACTACTCAACAAAGACTCTGAGGATAGGTGGGATGAAGAAATAGAAGATGGTGAGACCATTCTTGCTGTCAACATGCAACAGGCATTACATATTTGTGTAATGCATCATGCTAATGACTTGGCAGCTAAGGCCAATGTAGAGGAGGAGGAAAAAATATTTGAAGAGATGGTTCCAGAATGGGCCCAAGACTATTGGGATCTATTCAATAAAGAAAGCTTCAATGAATTACTGGAGCCAAAACTCTGGGATTATGCCATCAAACTTATTCCCAATGCAAATGAAAATCTTGATTGCAAAATGTACCCTCTCAGCAATCATGAACAACAGGAACTAGACAAGTTTCTTGATGAGAACCTCTTCAGCAGACATATCAGACCCTCTAAGTCCCCTATGGTCTCTCCCTTCATCTTTGTAAAAAAGAAAGACAGGAAACTCTGACCAGTCCAGGACTACTGAAAATTGAATGAGATGATGATCAAGAATCATAACCCTCTTCCACTCATTTTGAAGCTCATGGACAAACTCCATGGAGCTTGATACTACACTAAGCTAGACATCAGGTGGGGCTACAATAACATGTAAGTCAAGAAGAGTGATGAGTGGAAAGGAGCATTCTGCATGAACTGAGAGCTCTTTGAATCCACAGTAATATTCTTTGGGCTAACCAACTCAGTGGTGACCTTCCAATGAATGATAAATGATATCTTTAAGAATCTCATTTCCACCAGAAAGGTCACAATATATTTGGACAACATTCTCATCATGTTCAAAGACCAAAGTGAGCATTGATAGTTAGTCCAACAGGTCCTTAAGCTTATGAGAAAGCATAAACTTTTTCTCAAAGTAGAGAAATGTGAATTTGAGGTCTTAGAAACAGAGTATCTGGGAGTAATCATTAGTGAGGGAAGCATCTGGATGGATCCAATTAAAGTGGCAGGAGTAACAGAATGGCCAATCCCAAATAAAAAGAATGTTATGATTTTTCCTCTTTTTTTTCTTTTTAACCCCTATTTATGCTTAGTCAGAGTGCTTATACCAGTACTTAGGACTGTGGAATCAGCTTAGTCATCACAACAAGCCAAGTCTGTCATTGTCTTTCAACATAATGACAACATTTAATAATGCACAACAGCTCTTTTATAGATAGTAATGATGCTCAAGGACAATGAGCACAATGACTTAGATAGACACAATAAGTAGTAGTATATTTATCTCAATGGACAAGCAGTATATAGGTAGAATAGCTCTTGCTGTATAATCCCAGCTTTGAGCTAAAGTTTATTTATATCACTTCACTCTCAAGCTTTCCTGCAAAGGCCTTGAAGCACATTGGTTGACAGACACAAATAATGGACTCAGATGTGACTGTATGAACATGATACAGTGTCTGTTTATCATATGTTCTAATCACATGTGATTTGAGTCTAATAAAGAAGGAGCTCCAGTCCTTCCTTGGGTTCATGAACTTCTATTGATAATTTATATGAGACTATAGCAAGATTGTCTACCTGATGATGCAACTTACAGGGAACACCCTATGGAATTGGGGACTCTCAGAACAAGCCACTTTTGAGGACCTGAAGCAATGACTTGCAGAAGACATCATCTTTGCAATCCCAACACAGAAAGGACAATTCTGGGTTGAGGCCAACTCTAGCAAAAGAGCAATTGAGGCCATACTTTCTCAGGAACAGGAAGAAAAATGGTGACCTGTTGCATTTCTGTCCAAAGCATTAATGACTATGGAATGCAACTATGAAATCTATGACAAGGAGCTCCTTGCCATAATGCTCACTCTCACAGAATGGAGACACTATCTGATTGGAGCAGTCCAGACCTTTGAAATCTGGACCAATCATCAGAACCTCTACTACTACTGACTTCCTCAGAAGCTGAACTGCTGACAAGCATGATGGATCATGGAGTTATCCAGGTATGACTATATGCTACACCACAAAGTGGAGGCAGTGAACAAAAAGGCAGATTTGCTCAGCTGATATGCAGACCATGATCAGAAAGGAGATGACAATGAAGGAGTCATACTACTCAAGCCTGAACACTTTCAGGCAATGATGATGCCAACAGAGGAGGAAATCCATGAGCAGATCAAGAGTGCCACATGAGACAACAGCAAGTGGGACTAATGAGTGGCCCCATCACTCAACCATGAAAGAGGGATGACAAAGGAGGAAGGACTCATCTATTATAGTGAGCAGATATACACTCCACAAGATCAATGACTCCAAGGAGAAATCATCATCACCTGCCATGATCATGCAACAGTAGAACATCCAGGAATTGCAAAAACTAAGGAACTCATACTACAAGACTATTGGTGGCCAAAACTGGAACAGAACATACAGCAATATGTAAAAAGATGTGAAACCTATCAGCAGAGAAAAGCTTCAATCCAACTATATGCAGCATCACTCCACTCTAATGAGGTTCTACAGGCACCATAGACTCATATTTCAGTCAATATGATAATCAGCTTACTGGACTGCAATGGTTATGATGCAATTCTTGTCATCATTCATTATTTCTCAAAAGCAATCATCTCCATTGTATGTTCAACCAAACTAATATTGGAGGGCTGGACAAAGATTTTATGAGATAAAATCTACACCAAATATGGCATGCCTCAGGTCATCATCTCTGACAGAGGGCCACAATTTGTCTCTAAATTCTTAGACAACTTATATCATCTACTGAATATCTGATGCAATGCCTCAACAGCATACCATCCACAAACCAATGGGCAAACAGAGCACATCAACCAAGAAGTTGAGAAGTATCTTCAGCTGTTCATCAACTATCACCAAGATGATTAGGTAGAATAGCTTGTCTTAGCTCCTTCTAATATAACAATCACATCCATTCTGTTAGACTCAAGTGTCACATGAACAACAATATCACATGGTAGGCAGATGTCACCTCATATTTGGGTGATCGACTGGATCCACTGTACTGCTAGACTTGATAGCAACATAAGGTCTGAGAAATTAGCTCGAGATAGAATGAGGTGTATAAACTTTAGCTCAAAGCTGGAGTTTACCAGCAAGAGTGAGCCATCTTAAATACTGTACAAGTTATGGCTATTAATAATGCTACCTATTGTGAGTTGCTGAGCTCTTTGTGTCCATTGTCCTTGAGCATTGCTACTGTACATAAAAGAGTGATTGTGCATTGTTGAGCAATACTGTTGTGTTGAAAGACAATGACTGACTGGCTCAGTTGTGATGACCAAGCTTTGTCTCATGGTCTTAAGCACTTGTGTTAGTGCTCTGACTAAGCATAGATAGGGGTCAGACTGTGAAAAGAATAAGAAAATCATAACATTACCCCCTTTCTTAAGACTATCATCCTGATGGCTTAATTAAGGGATAATTCATAGTCATGTATTGTGTTGTCAGCATTCATGAGTCATTCATTTACCCACTGGTTGGATTCTGGTCTGTAGCCCTTCCAACTGACTAGATAGTCGACTATTGTAGTCATACCACCACCCTTCACTTTGATTTTTTGTAGTTTGTGGTTTAAAATCTGGTTGACTTCATAGTGTTCCTCATCATCAATCAGGTCTGAAGGTGGTGGTGGTGGGTGTTCCTGATTCAGGAAGGCCAGAGTGATGTATGGGATTAATAATACTTTGTTGAAGACATTATGCACCTTCCAGATGGGTGATAGACAGAGTTTGTAGGTGCTCACCCCAATTTTGGCAGTTATCATGAAGGGGCCAGTGCACTTGTCAGCTAATTTCTGCTTTGGGCATGGGAGATGAAGATTGGTCATGTCCAGCCAAACCTTGTTGTTTATGGAGTAATCATGCATCAGATGGTGATGATAATCATAATATTTTTTCATTGTGGCAGCAGCCTTTTCAAAGGCTATGTGGGTTTCTTTGTGAATTGTTGACATCATGGTTGCAAAGGTGGTTGACACAGGAGTGCTGGTTTAGCATTATTCTATCTGTGCTATATTGAGATGTCATCCATAATTAACAAAGAATGAGGTTTTCTCTGTGGCAGAGTGGATGTGATTGTTATGTTGAAAAGCAGTGAGGGCCAGCCATTCAACCCAGTCATTCTGTCAATAGTTGATGAAAAGTTGAAGATACTTTTTGACTTCTTGATTGACCTGCTCCATTTGACCATCAATCTGCAGGTGATATGCCATGGAGGCATTACATTTGATGTGTAGGAGGCAGTAGAGGTTGTCAAGGAACTTGGAGACAAATTGTGGCCCCCTATCCAAGATTACTACTTGAAGCATGCCATATTTGGTATAGACTTCATCATATAGGATTTTTGCCCACCCTTCGGAGTTCAATTCTGTTGAGCAAGCAATTGGAATGATTGCCTTCAAGAATTGATCAACTATGATAATGATTGCATCATAGCCATTACACTCCAGGAGTCCAGTAATCATGTTGACCGAGATGTGGGTCTATAGTGATAATAGGGCTTCATTTGGGTGGAGTGGAGCAGCCTATACTTGCATTGAGGGTTTGCTCCACTGGCAGATTTTGCATGCTTTAACATATGTGGTGATGTCATTGCCCATTTTGGGCCACCAGTATTCCTGTAATACCAATTTCTTGGTTTTAGTGATTCCTGGGTGTCCTGCTGTTGCATGGTCATGGCTGATGGCAATAATTTCTCCTCAGAGTGTCCAATCTCATGGAATGTAGATTCTTTCATCATAATAGATCAGTCCATCCTTTTTTATCATGCCTCGCTCATAGTTGAGTGATGAGGCTATTCATTGGTCTCATTTATGACTGTCCCAGGTGGTGCTCCTGATGCACTCATGGATCTCCTCCTCCATTGGCATGATTATAGCCTGAAAGTGTTCCAGCCTTAATAGGATGACTCCTTTGTTATCCTTTCCTTCTTGGTCATGGTCTGCTCAGTGGCTTAGAAGATCTGCCTTTTTGTTGGTGGTCTCAGCCTTATGGTGTAGCATGTATTGGTATTGACTGAGTTTGGTTACCCATCAGGCTTGCCTTCAGTTTAATTTCTGGGGTTGTCAGAAATATCAGAGATTCTGATAGTCTGTCTAGATCTTAAATATCTCCTCTGCTTTAACAAGGTAGTGTCTCCATCCCTCAAGTGCAAGCATGATGGCGAGCAGCTCCTTATCATAGATCTCATAATTTCATTCTATGACTGAGAGTGCCTTGGAGAGGAAGGCCACTGGGTGCCATCTGCCAGATTGTTCCTGGGATAATACAGTGCCAATGGCTCCTTTGCTAGAGTCTGCTTCCACTCTGAACTTCTCACCTTGTGTAAAAATGGTGAAAACTATGTCCTCAGCCAGTTGCCATTTGAGGTCATTAAACATGAGTTGTTGGGAGTGTCCCTATAGCCAGAGTGCATTTCCCATAAGTTGGATCATTGGGCAGACTATCTTGCTGTAGTCTTGGATGAATCTCCAGTAGAAGTTGGTGAAGCCCAGGAATGATTGGAGTTCCTTCTTCTTGGTGGGTTCTGGCCATTCTGTTACCCCAGCTACCTTGATCAGATCCATATAGATACTCCCCTTGCTAATGATTACTCCAAGGTACTCTGTTTCAAGTACCTCAAATTCGCATTTCTCCACTTTGAGAAAGAGCTTGTGCTTCCTCATTAGGGCCAGCACCTGTCATACTAGTTTTCAATGTTCTTCCTTTGTCTTTGACATGACTAAGATGTCATCAAGGTATATGGTGACTTTTTTAGTGGTGATAAGATCCTTAAAGATGTCATTCATCATCCATTGGAATGTGGCTGGCAAGTTGGTGAGGCCAAAGAACATTATAGTGGGCTTGAACAGTCTATGATTGGTCTGGAAGGCAGCCTTCCACTCATCGCCTTCTTTGATCTGGATATTGTTATACCCTCAGTGAATGTTGAGCTTGGTGTAATATTTTGCCCCTCAGAGCTTGTCCATCAGCTCTGAGATCAGCAGGAGCAGATATTGGTTTTTAATGGTCATCTCATTGAGCTTCCTGTAGTCTTGGACTGGGCAGAGCTTTCCATCCCTTTTCTTGATGAAGAAAAACAGTGATGCCATGGGGGATTTTGATGGTCAAATTCTCCCACTGGACAGATTCTCATCAAGAAATTTGTCAAGCTCCTGTTGTTCATTATTGCCCAGGGGATAGGTTTTGCAATCAAGGTTGGCACTTGCATTTGGGATTAACTCGATTGCATAGTCTCATGGCTTGGAGTCAGGGAGCTTGTTGAAGCTCTCCTTCTTAAATAAGTCTTTAAAGTCTTATGCTCACTCCAGCACTATTTCTTCAAATGTTTATTCCTGCTTCTGCTTGTGGGCCTTGGTGGCCAAGTTGTTGGCATGGTGTATGGCTTAGACATGGATCTTCTTTTGAAGGTTGATGGTGAGTATGATCTCTCTATCCTCCATCTTCTCATCCCATCAGTCCTCTGGGTCTGCATCTGGTAGTTTGAAAGGGGTCTTTCAGCATTTGCATCAAGCAAATGTTAGTTTCTCAGTCTTCCAGTTGATCAGTGGATTGTGCCTGATCAACCAGTCATGGCCAAGAAAAACCTCCTTGGCCTCTAGATCAGTGATGGCTAGATCAATTCATTCAGAATGATCACTGATAGTCAGTCTTAATTCAATGAATTCAGTGATTGAGCCTGCTTGATTTTTTGTTCTGTCAGCATTATACACCAGTATCAGGGTGGTGGTGGCTCATGTTGGGAGTTGGTGCCTGTCAATGAAGGCATAATTGATTGAGCTTCCAGTGCACCCACTGTCAATAAGGACAGTGATCATGTGGACCAAGTGGGATGTTAGGGCCTCAATTTGTGCCTTGACTTGCAGGTCTTTTCTGGTTGTTTTAGTTCACTGGATAAACTTTTGCATGCCCTAGAGTTCATTGAGCCACTCCAGCACCTGGCAGCACTCTGCCTTCTTTATTCCTTCAATGACCTCATCAACAATTTCTTTGGTCTGGGTCTTGTCAATCCAATTTTAAAGAACAGCTTTTGCTGCTTCCTTCATTCCTGCCTCCTTGATGGCCCTCCAGGTCCATTCAGTGTTGAATGGTTTGAGCCATGTAATGGGGCCCTCTGCCCCTGTTTGGCCTGTGGGCATTTGAGTTTTGTTTTGCAATTCTTCAGTGCACAGAATAGTTAGTATATTCAAATGCTTGTATGGAATATGCATAGGCATAACTACAGAAGTCCTATCAGTCCAACTAGCAGCTGTTATTGGCACACCATAAGGTCCTTTGGCTGGTTCAGTGGAATCACTCACTGGCTGGCCTCGTCTTTTACTTCCTCCACTTTTGTCTCTGTGCCAAGTCCTTCTTCTTTCTTTTGCAGCTCAGCAATCTGGGCCCAGATGTCTTCTTGCATTCATTTCTTCTTTGAGCAGTCCTTTGCTATGTGGCCTTTCTGACCACAATTAAAACATTTCCCTTCTTTCTTCATCTGATCTATATCCATTGGCTTCCCTGATTCTGTGTAAGTTGTATCTGTTTCCATCTTCTGTGTTCCATAGGCTGGAGCTGTCGAGGTTCCTGATGATTTTCCAGCAGTTGTCCCTGATGATTTGGAATTACTCAGAGTTGGCAGAGTCAACTTCTTCGAATAGTCTTGCAGGATTGTGGATTCCACTTTCTGCCTTTGTCACTTCTTGTACATCTCAATGATTCTTTCCTTCCATTCATCATATCCCACTGGCATCAGGGCTCTGATGCTGATGGCCAAAATCATTGTGATATATGAGGAGAGGACTCCTCTTTTGAGAGTCTTGACCATTCAGCTATCATTAGCCATGTCATCCTGAATGCCAGCAAGCTTGGCTAGGTGTTTCAGTTCATCAAAGTAGTTAGTGGCTATCCTATCACCCATCTTGTATTCATTGATCTTTTGTTTGTGTACTTCTTGTACTGCTGGATCAATGAATTTATCATGGAGCATCTGTTTAAAGACAGGCCATGAGGGGTACTGATAATGCTCCCAAGTCAATGATTGGAAGTTTGGGAAAATGAGAATCCACCATGTCTTCATCTTTTCTTTGAGATAAGAGGTGGCAAAGACTACCTTGTTCATGTCAGTCTCTAGGTATCTGATGTAGACTTCAAAATACTGTTCACAGTCCACAAGAAAATGGTTGATGTCATTAGAGGCCCTTTTGAAGGGGCAGGGCTTTCATAAAAGGTCTGGACAACATTGGAGGACCACCATGTCATTGAGCAACATGTCTATTGGGTTAGGCCAGTCCAAGAATGGGGGCCATTGCCATTCTTGCAGAGGTCCAGAGAATGAATGAAGCAAGTTGTCATTGGTGACAGGGCTTCCTCCTGGTGGTTTTTCTTTTTAGACAATAACCCCATCCCAAATGGTGAACCCTAGCCGAACTGCTTTGGGGTCATCCCAAACTGGTTCTTTTCCAGTGCCACTCCTGCTTGCTTTGTTGGGTGGAGGCTGGGCTCCTAGCATTTGGGTTCTCTTGCCAGTCTATGGGTTTCAGTATGTGGTCAGCATCTCTCTGGGTTGCAGTCAGAATCATGATAGTCAGGTTGCCATTGATCAGGATGAAGGGGCAGAGTAGGAAAATGTACTCTGGATGGAGGGGGCTGTGTATACAGCTTGTTCTGGGGTGACAGGTGGTGACCATGGCATTGGTTGTACCAGTTTCAGCATTTGATATGCCAGTGGTCTTTGAACTTGATCTTCAGGATATTTTTTGTTATATTGGATCACAGCATAGTCAGTTGCTGCATGCCTTAGGATTTCTGTTCTTTCATTAGTTGACAAATGAAGATATAATTGTCCTAGTTGTGATGCTACCCAGGTAGTGTCATACCATAAAAAGTTTACCCCCCACAGGTAAAACTCCTGGTATTCCTGTGTTCTTGCTTCCTGTATTGCTTGTTCCAATTCCTCTTCATCTGTCTCCTCTTATAATCTATAAGTGAGCTCTCCTCCAGCACGAGGTGAGTCACTGCTTTCAGTTTCCTTATCTTTCTCATCCTCACCTTCCTCAAGAAGGAAAGTGGTGGGCAGGTCATAAGAACTCTCTGCTGAAGAGGATCTGAGTGTGCACAATGTGAAAACGGATCCAGCAGAGCATTATCCACTGACCACGCTCACACTAACACACACACAAAACTCTTAGTTCATGGGGGGATTATAATGTGATAAAAGTAGCAATCAACAAATATAATTGTCTTCTTTAATGGGATCACAGTGTGTGAACAGTAATAGCATGCTTACAACAATCCAAGGTCTCTCTAAGTCCCAAAGCTTTTTGTTTTATCAAAACAAGAGGTGGCAACAGGTGTTGCCAGGCCTCAGGGCAAAGGGTACTGCAACTCAATACAATACATTGAAACACTCCTTCAAAACTCTCAAATGGTCCCAAGCACAGCTCAGATCAACTCAAATCCCTAACACACACAATACACAACTCAAAGCTTCATGCTCTAAGGAAAAGAAACCAGTCACAAACATGTCCACAAATGCCAAAGAGCACAGATCTCTGTTTACCAGCTTCCAAACTGATCATAGACCCACAGGATTCAAACCTATACAATCCAGAGACACAAAACACAATAAAACACTGTCCAACAGACCAAAGGGTTTGAACCTCTGCCACCTGTAGCATCACACATCACGAATACCTCAAAAACTCAAGATGATGTCCTTCAGACACCACTCTCTTATTCTCAGATTAAAGCACAATCCAAAACCTGTTATCAAACTGGGCTCAAGTCTTTTGCGAGCTTCAATGCCTCGCTTAGTTCTCACAGCACTCTTAATGATATCAATAATCAGTTTATTCTCTCACCTGGAGTTACTAACACAAACCCAGAGCTAGAGTGCAAGGCTTTCTGTGCCCAATATACTGCAACTGTGGAGGGTCAGAAAACTCTTTTCTCCAGTCATACAATACCATATTTAAATACTCCACTATGGTACTTACTAATACAATCCTACTATGGTATCCTCAAAGCATGGGACTCTGTGCTGGATCCTGCAGATATTATTCACACACATATCACAGTCACCATGCTTATTCTCTTCTGGATGAGGACTGTGCCCACTGTTCCTTCACTAGCTGACATCAGCTAGCTGGCCTTGCCAGGTCTGCTTGCTTTCTTATTTCCCTGGTGACATCTCTGACAGTGGTAAACTGTTTCAGACCCCTGGAGTTATCTCTCATGCCAGGAGCCAGCCACAATGGCTATGTTCTGCTTCCCTGTGTCCAATCAGTCATTCCATCTAACTCACCAAAGATGCCATTTCTTGGTATGATGCAGAGTCCCTCACTGTGTTATGCATGCTAAGGCACCATATGTATGCATGCAAGGCTCAGGGCAGTATGCATGCTACTCATTCCTGGGGTCATATTCCTCTATTTATTACTTTGTTGTCATCAGTCTATTTCTCTGTTCAATACCTATTTACTCAGATATCTTTCTTTGGTTCTCAGTTCTCTGTTCTAAAGCATGTCCCATCAGTGCATCAGTGGCTGTGCATCTTTGATCAATGTGATCAGACTTGCTGATCAGGTTTTGATTATAGTCTTTTTATTTTTAGCATGTCCTCTCATAATAGTATTGGCACATTTAGGGCCAAGTGCTGGGATCTCACATGCAGCCTAACCCCTCTGGTATTAATCTGTTACTAGGCTATGCACTCTGCTTATTGTTACTTCAGTTTTAGCATTATGATAGCTAGATTTCTGTGTGCTCTAGTCCTATATTCTGTTACATGCTTACTAGACTGGAATGCAGTCCATATATTCACAATTTTCACAATTTTACATGCCTGAACATGGAGAGAGCATGTCAGTGGTGTTTGTCATATTGGGCTTTCATTGTTGATGCAGCCTTTTTGAGAGCTGTCTGGGTTTTTTTGTGGATTGTTGCCATAGTGGCAACAAAGTCCTTGGATGTAGGTGTGGTGGTTCGATGTTGGTCCATCTGTGCAATATGGGGGTGTCAGCCATAATTGATGAAGAATGGGGTTTTTCCTGTTGCAGAGTGGACTTGGTTATTGTGTTGAAAGGTGGCAAGGGCCAACCACTCAACCCAGTCATCTTGCTGATAGTTTATGAAGAGGCAGAGATATTTTTTGACCTCTTGATTCACTCATTCTGTTTGACCATCTGTTTGTGGATGGTATGTGGTCAACATGTTTCTTTTAATGTTTAGGAGTCTATAGAGGTCATTGAGGAATTTGGAGACAAATTGTGGTCCTCAGTCAGAGATGACCACCTGGGGCATGCCATATTTGGCATACACTTTGTTGCATAGGATCTTTGCCTATCCTTCAGAGGTCAACTCTGTTGAGCAGGCAATTGGGATGATGGCTTTAGAAATCAATCACTGATGATTATGATAGCATCATAGCCATTACAGTCTGGAAGCCCAGTAATCATGTCCACTGAGATGTGGATTCATGGTGCTGACAGGATCTTGTTTGGGTGGAGAGATGCAGCCTGGGCTTGTGTAGAGGACTTTTCTCATTGGCAAACTTCACAGGCTTTGACATATGCAGTTATATCATTGCCCAATTTGGGCCACCAATATTCCCTCAGTACCAACTCCTTTGTTTTGGTGATGCTGGAGTGACCGAGGGTTGCATGGTTGTGGTAAATGGCAATGATTTCACCTTGGAGAACATAGATCCACCTGTCATAGCAAATTAGCCCTCCTTCCTGTATTAGTCTCCATTCATGATTAAGAGAAGGGGCAATTCATTGGTCTCATTTGTGGCTGTCCCATGTTGCACTTTTGATGCACTCATAGATCTCCTCCTCCATGGGCATTATCATAGCTCTAAAATGTTCAGGTTTTAACAATGTTACTCTCTCATTGTTGTCCTCCTCCTGGTTATGGTCTGATCATCAGCTGAGGAGGTCAGCTTTTTTGTTTGCTGTCCCTGCCTTATGGTGCAGCATGTATTGATATTGGCTGAGCTCAGTGATCCATCTGGCCTGTCAGCAATTGAGCTTTTGGAGTTGTCAGAAGTATCAAAGGTTTTGATGATCAGTCCAAATTTCGAAGACCTTCACAGCTCTAATCAGATAATGCCACCATTCCTTCAAGGTGAGCATGATAGCAAGAAGTTTCTTATCATAGATTTCATAATTCCACTCTGTGATGGTGAGAGCCTTGGAAAGAAATGCCACTGGTCACCATTTGTTGTTCTGCTCTTAGGATAATACAGCTCCTATTGCTCCCTCACTGGAGTCTGCCTCAACTTGGAATCTCTCCTCTTGGTCCAGAATGGTGAGAACTATATCCTCAGCTAGTCATTTTTTGAGGTTGTTGAAGGCAATCTGCTGTGATAGTCCTCACCCCCAAGGAGCATTCCTGGTTAATTGCATTATGAGGCAGATGATCTTGCTGTAATCTTGGATGAAGTGCTGATAGAAATTCATGAACCCAAGAAACAATTGTAGTTCCTTTTTCTTGACTGGTACTGGCTATTCTGTTACTCCAGCTATCTTGATGGGGTCTATTCAAATGCTTCTCTTGCTAATGATGACCCTGAGGTACTTAGTCTTGAGTACCTCAAATTCACACTTCTCCACCTTAAGGAACAATTTGTGCTTCCTCATTAGGGCTAGCACTTGTTGCACTAATTTTCTGTGCTCCTCCTTAGTTCTGGACATGATTAGGATGTCATCAAGATAGATGGTGATCTTCCCAGTGGAGATGAGTTTCTTGAAAATATCATTCATCATCCATTGGAAGGTCACTGGTGAGTTGGTGAGCCCAAAAAACATGACTGTGGGCTCAAATAGTCTGCAATTTGTCCTGAAGGTGGCCTTCCATTTGTTCCCCTCTTTGATGCAGATGTTGTTATAACCCCATCGAACATCTAGTTTGGTGTAGTATCTGGCACCACAGAGCTTGTCCATTAATTCTGAGATCAGGGAAAGGGGATAACAATTCTTGATTGTCATCTTGTTAAGCTTTTGGTAGTTCTGAATGGATCATAGTTTACCATCCTTCTTTTTGATGAAGAAGAAAGAGGAAGCCATTGGGGACTTCAATGGTCAGATTCACCCACTGGACAAGTTTTCATTGAGGAACTTATTGAGCTCCTGTTATTTGTTGATTCCAAGGGGGTATGTTTTACAGTCGAGATTAGCATTGGTGTTTGAGATCAGCTTAATTGCATGATCCCATATTTTTGGCTTTGGCAACTCATCAAAGCTCTCCTTCTTGAATAGGTCCTTGAAATCTCATGCCTACTCTAAAACCATTTCCTTGAAGGTCCTCTCCTCCTTTTCTTCATTTGCTTTAGTGGCTAGGTTATTAGCATGATCAATGGCATGGATGTGAATCTTATGCTGCAGATCAATGGTGAGAATGATCTCTCCATCCTCCATCTCTTCATCCCATTAGTCCTCTGGATTCTCATCTGGTAACTCAAATGGTATTTTTCAACATCAGCATCTGGCAAATGTGATCCTTCCCATCTTCCAATTGATTAATGGGTTATGATGTATTAAACAATCATGGCCAAGAAAGATCTTCTTGGTTCCCAGATCAGTGATGGCCAAATCGATCTGCTCAGAATGATACCTGATTGTCAGTTGAAGTTCAACAAATTCAGTGATTAAGCCAGCCTGATTCTTGGTCCCATTGGCATTATAGATGGGGATTGGGGCTGCTGTTGTCCTTTTTGGGAGTTAGTGCTTGTTGACAAAAGCATGATTGATTGAGCTCCCAGTGCAACCACTGTCAATCAGAGCGGTTATAGCATGGACAGATCAGATTGTGAGGGTCTTGATTTGAGCTTTGGTGATTAAATCTCATCCAGGGGTTTTGGATTGTCAGATGAACTTTCATGGTCTATGGAGCTCATTGAGCTATTCTAGGGTCTGACATCACTCAGCCTTCTTCATCCCTTCTATTACCTCATCAGTGACTTCTTTGTTTCTTGTGCAGTGAACTCAGTTTTGGAGGACAGCTTTGGCTGCTAGCTCATTCCTGGCATCCCTAATTGCTCTCCAAGTCCATTCAGTGTCAAATGGTTTAAGCCATGTGTCAGAGCCTTCTGCCCTGATTTGGCCTGTAGGCAGTTGAGTGTCATTTTGCAATTCTTCAGTGTGTGGGATTAATAAACATGGTATATTCAAATGTGTATGTAATGCATGCATAGGCATAACTACAGAGACTGTTTTAGTCTGACTAGCAGCTATGAGAGACACACCATGAAGTCCTTGGCCAGGTGCAGTGGAATTGCTCACTGGCCAGCCACATCTTTTACTTCCTCAATCTTTGTTTCCTCTCTGAGTCCTTCTTCTTCTTTCTGCAGCTCAGCAATCTGGGCTCAGATGTCTTCCTGGGTTTGCTTCTTCTTTGGGCAGTCCTTGGCCATATGGCCCTTCTGTCTGCAGTTAAAACACTTTCCTTCCTTCTTCATATGATCTATATCCATTGGCTTGCCTGTTCTGGTGTATGTCATGCCAGTTCTGGTCTTTTGTGTGCTGTAGGCCATTGAGGGTTCTGATGATTTCCCAGCAGTTGTCCCTGATGATTTGTTCAGGGTTAGTGGTGTTGACTTTTTCATGTAATCTTGCAGCATTGTGGATTCCACTTTCTGCCTTTGTCGCTTCTTATACATTTTGATGATCTGTTTCTTCCACTCATCATAGCCACTTGGCATAAGGGCTTAAATGCCAATTGCTGAGATCATCATAATGTAAGAGGAGGGGACTCCTCACTTGAGGGCCTCCACCATTCTTCTGTCATTGGCAGTGTCATCCCTTATCCCAGTGAGCTTGGCTAATCACTCAAGCTCATTGAAATAGTCTGTGGCTGCCTTATCAGCCATCTTGTACTCCTTGATCTTCTGTTTATGTACCTCCTGTACTGCTGGGTCAATGAACTTGTTGTGAAGCATCTGCTTGAAGACTGGCCATGAGGAGTATCAGTAATGCTTCCGAGTCAATGATCAGAAGTTGGGCAAAATAAGAATCCACCAGGTTTTTGCCTTTTCCTCAAGGTAGGAGGCAGCAAAAACAACCTTGTTCATGTCTGTCCTGAGGTATCCAATGTAGACCTCGAAATACTGCTTGCAGTCTACAAGGAATTGATTGATACTGTCTGAGGCCCCTTTAAAGGGGCAGGGCTTTTGTAAGAGGTTGGGACAGCATTGAAGTACTGCAGCATCATTTGGCAAGGCACTCATTGGATTTGGCCATTCTGAAAATGGGAGCTGCCACCACTCTTGAGGTGGTCTGGGAAACAAATAGAGAGAGTTGTCATCAGTGACTGGGCTTCTCCATGGTATTTCCTCTTTTCGGATGATGATCCCATCTCAGATTGTAAATCCTAGTCAGACTGCTTCAGGATCATCCCATACTGGTTCTTTTTCTGTGCCACTACTTGTGGCCTCATCAGGTGGTGGCTGGACTGCCAACAACCAGCTTCCTTTGCCAGTCCAGGAGTTTTGGTATGAGGCTGGTGGTGTTTTTGGCATTGCTCAGGATTGAGAGAGCCGATGATATGCAGGCTACATGTCCAGCCCTATAATTTGCAAATTCTGCATAACACACTAGAATATGCTAGTAACTGAGAATCATTAGCCAGTAAAGGACTATGGCTGAGGCTCCAAGCTGATAGTCATGCTAGTCACCAATACTAAGTCCAAAAGGGACTTTGTAAAATAACATGGCCTAAGGATAAAAATCCTAAGTCAGGTTTGAACTTAGAAAAGTTCAGCACCACACCTTGGAAAATACTAAGTCCAAGTTGGACTTAGAAATGGTACCTCAAATGGGGCCAATTCTACATGCCACTAAGACAAGTATATTCTAAGACAGCTAGAGGTATAATACCATAGCCAGTTGTGGAGTATTGAGTAGAGATGGCATCATCCAGGAGCAGTAAGAAGTGAGACCCAATGATCTGTGGCTAGCACTGTGAGTTTTGACTCAAATGCCTAAGTCCAAATTTCCTAGGTATCAGGTGACCTAAGGGACTTAGAATTGAGAGGAATAGAGTGGATAGAACCGGTTGACCAGGCCTGACCAGGCCTGATCAATCGAGCTACTAAGAATAACTCAGAGGATTAAAACTTTGAGTAGACAGAAAGGAGTTAGGTACCCACAGGCACTGTAGGCTTAAAATAAAGCTGTGCAGTGGCCAGGCAGGTCTGGGCAAGCCTAGGGGAGTCCAGGAGTGCCGCCATTCCAGAATAATGGCGTGATTCCGCTTTAAACAGGAGAAATATTGTTTTGAATGCTTTATTTATAGATTCTGTATCTGTTGTTGGTGTATAAAAGAAGGGAATGGGGGGAAAATAGCAAGCAAGCGACCCACCCCCACGTTCAGGCCTTCTAACCCACTGTAGCTAGTCCCTGGGACAACGGATTTTGAGTTCTGCTTCGACTTAGTGATTTATTTAAGTTGCTTTGTCACTTAGAGAGGATTGGATTGGAATAATAACTGTATTTTGGGTTTTGGATTAATTTGGGTTCCAAACTATAAGGGTTTCAGCATCAGAATACAAGTTCTTCGGTTTTGAGGACTGCTAGCCAGCCAAGAGTGCAGCTAGTCAAGCCTAAGTGCTTGATAAACTTAGTATTTGGGTTTCAGAGTTCATTGGATTTTGGAATATTCTAAGTTGATTTGGAGTGCAATTTGGCATTGATTCTAAGTCCTAATTATACTTAAACATTGCTATAAACTACTCTCACGAGTATTGCATCTTTGAAAGCAAGATAGAGTTGAATAACTGTCTTTATTGACTGTTTCTTTGATTTTATTTAAGACTGCAAGAGTGCTTCTATCATACTTGAAACAACCAACCTCAACTGTATTTGGTGATTGTATATTGAGTGGTTAGGTGTTGGTGATTGAGATTTCATTCCTCATTCGCCTCTCTTAGTCACTTAGCTGTTACCAAGCACATCAATGTTTTGCAGGATGTGTTGAATGTGTTGAAACTCATTGTAGTGTCTGATGGCCCAAGCAGTGATTGAATGGTGTCTCTGGCACAGCTGGATGATCACCAATAATCCCAACAATTTTCTGACAATAGAAGCAAGGAGTTTGAAGAACTTGTAATTGAAGTTCAGATCTGAGGAATTGATAGAGGGCATTCAGTTTTCTTCACACTAATAGGTGTGAGGAAAGAGAAGATAAAGCTTTGAGCTAATTGTTAGGCCCAAGTCACATGTGACTAGTAACATGTGATAAATGACTGCTACCTTGTCTTTGGATACAATGATCAAGTTTAGTGATACTGGTTTTGATGCAGTCAAGGCATTTGCAGGTTGCTCAAGATGAAGTGGTAAAAATAAACTTTAGCTCAAAGCTGGGGTTTACCAGCAAGAGTGAGCCTTCTTAAATACTGTACAAGTCCTGTGCTAAATATATTACTACTAATTGTATGTTGCTTGGTCCTTTATGCTCTTTGTCCTTGAGCATTGCTATCATTTATAAAAGGATGATTGTGTGTCATCAGGCAACACTGTTGCATTGAAAGACAATGACTGACTTGGCTGTTTGTGATGATCAAGCCTTGTCTCACAGTCCTAAGCGCCTGCTCTAGCACCTTAACTAAGCATAGATAGGGGTCAAAAGTAAGAAAAAGAGTGATAAATCATAACATTGAGGGTTGTCATTGCATTAGAAGACAATAATAGACTCAGCTTGTTTGTCATGACTAAGCCTGTTCCACAGTCTCTAAGCACTGGTTTAGGCACCCTGACTAAGCATAAATAGGGGTTGAATAAGGAAAAGATAGAAAAATCATAACATTATCCTCTTCTTAAGACTATCATTCCAATAGCTTAATTCAGGGATAATTCATAGTCTCAGATGGCATCATCAGCATTTATATATTTTCATTGACCCATTGATTAGATTCAGGGCTGTAGCCCTTCTAATTAACCAGATAATTGATGGTTGTCATTGTTTTCCCACCATGTATGTGAACTTTGCATAGCCAATAGTTAAGTACTTGATTGATCTTGTAGTGTTCTTCATCATCAATCAGTTCAGATGCTAGTGGTGGAGGTCATTCTTGATTTGGGAATCTGAGAGCAATGAAGGGTGTGAGGAGCATTTCATTAAAAACATCATGAATTTTCCATCTGGTAGGGAGATGGAATTGATACACAGAGGCACTCACTTTTGCTGTGATGGTGAATGGGCTAGTGTTTTTGTTGGTGAGTTTTTGCTTGAGTCTTGAGAGGTGTAGGTTGGTTATGTCCAACCAGACTTTATCATTGATGTTATAGGAATGAGCAGGAGTCTGATGTTTGTCATATTGCTTCTTTATAGCAGTTGCTGCCTTTTCAAGCAGGGATCAGATTTTATCATGGATTTTTGACATTTCCTGTGCAAAATCATGTGAAGTGTAGGTTGACATGAAAATTCATTCTTTGTGGGAGATGTTAGGGTGTCAGCCAAAGTTGATAAAAAACAGAGTTTTCTTAGTGGCAGAATGTGTTATGATTTTCTTATTCTTTTCACAGTTTGACCCCTATCTATGCTTAGTCAGAGTGCTAACACAAGCACTTAAGACTGTGGAATGAAGCTTGGTCATCACAACTGAGCCAGTCAGTCATTGTTTTTCAATGCAATGGCATTGCTTGATGATGCACAATCACTCTTTTATGTACAGTAGTGATGCTCAAGAACAATAGACACAAAGAGCTCAGCAACTCACAATAGGTAGCATTATTAATAGCCATAACTTGTATAGTATTTAAGATGGCTCACTCTTGCTGATAAACCCCAGCTTCATGCTAAAGTTTATACACCTCATTCTATCTCAAGCCAATCTCTCAGGTCTTGTGTTGCTACCAAGTCCAGCAGTACAGTGGATCCAGTTGATCACCCAAATACAAGATGATATCTGCCTACCACATGATATTGCTGTTCATATGACACTTGAGTCTAACAATTAGCTCAAAGCTTTCCCTTCTCTTTCCTCACATGCTATAGTGTGAAGGAAACTGAATGCCCTCAGTTACCTCATCAGACCCAAACTTTGACTGAGAGTTCTTTGAACTCCTCTTTTCCATCATTGGAACATTGTTGGGATTATTGGTGATCATCCAGCTGTGCTGGAGACACCATTCAATCACTGCTTGAGCAATCAGGCATTATAACAAGTTCTAACATATCTGACAGATTCTATGAAATGTGACCTCCGACCTCCCACTCTTTGACATTCCTGAATCCCAAAGAACATCTCACCAGCCCCTGGTCAGCCCTCTACCAGAAGTCAGGCCTAGCAGCATACATCAGGGGTGTGATCAAGAAGAAGAAAGACACTAATACTCCCTCCTCCCTGACCAGTCAGCAGAAACAGCAATGATTGCCTCACAGAGTTTAGGAACCCTTGGCAGCAAACCCCCATCTCTAACCACAAGGACAAGGACCTTCCAGCAGACTTCTTTCAGCAGTCTCCCTCTTCCAACCATTTCAGGACCTCTCAAACCCCTGAGATTGGTAACCATGCCAGAGATTCCCTCAGTCCTGCTAGGATGGCTGCAGGACCCCACCATGTGACACCTTGAAGCCAGTCTCATAGCCCTGCCCTGTCTGTCCACCACTCAGTTGGAACCAGCAGCAGGCTGGGGAGGTCACCCTCAGACTGGCTCAATGACAAGTGATAAATCTGAGAAAACAGAAATGAGATCATTTATCAACTTTTCCCTACATGAGACCTCAATGTCACATTCAACTATGATGAGGCCCTCTGACAAGAGGAACAAAGACAGCAAAATATTTTCTAGCCACCCCAAAGTGAGCTTGAGGAATGTCTTGTCCTTCAAGGCCAGGCCAGAAGGGTGGCTGAGCATGACTGCCAACATTGGGAGGAGCAGTGAGCCATTCAAAGGGCTCAATTGGTGAGGATTGACATCTCCAACTGATATGAACTCTGGCCCAAGGTCACATCCATACTTGCACCAGTCCATGCCAACTGCTCCCTCTCAACCCTGGTCTTCAGGAAACCTAGTACTGACTCCAACCCCTGGGACCCACTCTGTTGGAGAAATGCAGAAGTCCTCACTGCCAACAAAGCCAGAGAGAGGAGCAATGAGACTCCTTCCTGAAGCAATGCTCCAAAGTCTCCCCAGTGCTCTCTAACCCTGCAATATCCCCCTCTCTGAAGAACCTCTAGCATCGACACTATATTTGGTGACAACAAGTCTGTCCTTGGGCACTATGGACTATGAGTACCTGGGACTGCCTATGTCTCTGCCTGAGCACTCTGAGGGTTCCTCAGGAGTCAGATGGTCAGGCAGCTCCTCAACGATGGGTACAGAAGAAACATCCAGCTCTATCATGAGCAAGTGGAGGTGGCAAGAGCAACAGGGGGAAACCAGTATGACTCTAATATTGGAAGTCAGCTGGCTTCCACCTACCTCAATGCTTCTGAATTTTTGGGTCCTACAGCTGGACCTAGTACCCAGCCAGGACAGTGGGTCGATGGCATGACTGCAAGAGGGTATGGTGACATGCCCTCTCCATGTTCAGGCATGTAAAATTGTGAAAATTGTGAATATATAGACTGCATTCCAGTCTAGTAAGCATGTAACAGAATATAGGACTAGAGCACACAGAAATCTAGCTATCATAATGCTAAAACTGAAGTAACAATAAGCAGAGTGCATAGCCTAGTAACAGATTAATACCAGAGGGGTTAGGCTGCATGTGAGATCCCAGCACTTGGCCCTAAATGTGCCAATACTATTATGAGAGGACATGCTAAAAATAAAAAGACTATAATCAAAACCTGATCAGCAAGTCTGATCACATTGATCAAAGATGCACAGCCACTGATGCACTGATGGGACATGCTTTAGAACAGAGAACTGAGAACCAAAGAAAGATATCTGAGTAAATAGGTATTGAACAGAGAAATAGACTGATGACAACAAAGTAATAAATAGAGGAATATGACCCCAGGAATGAGTAGCATGCATACTGCCCTGAGCCTTGCATGCATACATATGGTGCCTTAGCATGCATAACACAGTGAGGGACTCTGCATCATACCAAGAAATGGCATCTTTGGTGAGTTAGATGGAATGACTGATTGGACACAGGGAAGCAGAACATAGCCATTGTGGCTGGCTCCTGGCATGAGAGATAACTCCAGGGGTCTGAAACAGTTTACCACTGTCAGAGATGTCACCAGGGAAATAAGAAAGCAAGCAGACCTGGCAAGGCCAGCTAGCTGATGTCAGCTAGTGAAGGAACAGTGGGCACAGTCCTCATCCAGAAGAGAATAAGCATGGTGACTGTGATATGTGTGTGAATAATATCTGCAGGATCCAGCACAGAGTCCCATGCTTTGAGGATACCATAGTAGGATTGTATTAGTAAGTACCATAGTGGAGTATTTAAATATGGTATTGTATGACTGGAGAAAAGAGTTTTCTGACCCTCCACAGTTGCAGTATATTGGGCACAGAAAGCCTTGCACTCTAGCTCTGGGTTTGTGTTAGTAACTCCAGGTGAGAGAATAAACTGATTATTGATATCATTAAGAGTGCTGTGAGAACTAAGCGAGGCATTGAAGCTCGCAAAAGACTTGAGCCCAGTTTGATAACAGGTTTTGGATTGTGCTTTAATCTGAGAATAAGAGAGTGGTGTCTGAAGGACATCATCTTGAGTTTTTGAGGTATTCGTGATGTGTGATGCTACAGGTGGCAGAGGTTCAAACCCTTTGGTCTGTTGGACAGTGTTTTATTGTGTTTTGTGTCTCTGGATTGTATAGGTTTGAATCCTGTGGGTCTATGATCAGTTTGGAAGCTGGTAAACAGAGATCTGTGCTCTTTGGCATTTGTGGACATGTTTGTGACTGGTTTCTTTTCCTTAGAGCATGAAGCTTTGAGTTGTGTATTGTGTGTGTTAGGGATTTGAGTTGATCTGAGCTGTGCTTGGGACCATTTGAGAGTTTTGAAGGAGTGTTTCAATGTATTGTATTGAGTTGCAGTACCCTTTGCCCTGAGGCCTGGCAACACCTGTTGCCACCTCTTGTTTTGATAAAACAAAAAGCTTTGGGACTTAGAGAGACCTTGGATTGTTGTAAGCATGCTATTACTGTTCACACACTGTGATCCCATTAAAGAAGACAATTATATTTGTTGATTGCTACTTTTATCACATTATAATCCCCCCATGAACTAAGAGTTTTGTGTGTGTGTTAGTGTGAGCGTGGTCAGTGGATAATGCTCTGCTGGATCCATTTTCACCTTGCACATGCTCAGATTCTCTTCACTGCTGCCCTTCTCACACATACTCTGTAGGTGACAAGGTGTGGCTCGATACAACCAACCTTCATCTTCTGCACCCAAAACACAAACTAGCTGACAAGTGTACTGGACCATTCTCAATCGTATCCAAAATAGGTGCAAGCATCTATAAACTCAAACTACCAAACACCTGGAAGGTCCATGATGTCTTCAACAAGATGTTACTAATGCCCTATGTCACACCTGCATTCCCAAACCAAGGACAGCCCCCCCCTCTGCCACCTGACTTGATCGATGATAAGGAGCACTACGAAGTTGATCAAGTCTTACACTATAAATTATGCAAAGTCAAAGCAAAAGGGGGAGGTACAACAACAACTGTGGACTACCTGGTCAGCTGGAAAGGATATGGGCTGGAATCCAATCAATAGGTTAACAAAAAGCTAATGAACACTGATGATGCCATTCATGACTATGAATTATCTCTAAATTAAGCCATTGGGATGATGGTCTTACTGAGGGGGTAATGTTATGATTTATCACTCTTTTTCTTACTTTTGACCCCTATCTATGCTTAGTCAAGGCACTAGAGCAGGTGCTTAGGACTGTGAGACAAGGCTTGATCATCACAAACAGCTGAGTCAGTCATTGTCTTTCAATGCAACAGTGTTGCCTGATGACACACAATCATCCTTTTATAAATGATAGTGATGGTCAAGGACAAAGAGCACAAAGGACCAAGCAACATACAATTAGTAGTAATATATTTAGCACAGGACTTGTACAATGTTTAAGAAGGCTCACTCTTGCTGGTAAACCCCAGCTTTGAGCTAAAGTTTATTCTTACCTCTTCATCTTGAGCAACCTGCAAATGTCTTGACTGCATCAAAACCAGTATCACTGAACTTGATCATTGTACCCAAAGATGAGGTAGCAGTCATTTATCACATGTTACTAGTCACATGTGACTTGGGCCTAACACTCAATGATGCACAACAACTCTTTTGTAGACAGTAGTGATGCCCAAGAACAATGGGCACAAAGACTCAGACAGACACAATAAGTAGTATTATATTTATCTCAATGAACAAATAGTATATAAGTAAGCTAGCTCTCACTGTATATCTCCAACTTCAAGCTAAAGTTTATTCTTACCACTTCATCTTGAGCTGACTGTCTACAGGCCTTGCAGCTTTTGATCAACAAACACATACAGTGAACTCTGATGTGACTGTATGAACTCAATACAGCATCAGTTTATCATGTGTCCAGATTATGTGCAACCTGAGCTTAACACCTGAAGAGGAGATAATATCATGATTTTACCTTTAAATTGTGATCTGCCAATGCTTACCAATCCTGACTTTACAAAGGATGACAATGCTATGATGACACTATAACTACACCTTACTCATTGGCACACAACAGATGGGTGAGAACAACACAACAACAGTCACTGTCTCATGTCTTTGTCATAATAAGAACTGCAGCATACAGAAAACTCACTATAATGATGGCATAGCAGAATAATAATGACAAACAAAAGCAAGGGCACAGTCATTGTCATCTAAATGATGAGTAGGAGACATGGAAATCAGACAATAGTCACCTGTAGGGCAAAAGGTTCTCTTGACAGTATTTAAGACAGTAGCATACATCAATGTACTCCAGTCTCAAGCTAAGGTTTAATAAACCTACTACACACTCTCTGATTACCTGGTGTGAGTACCCTCACCAAAATGGCAGACTATCTCTATCAGCTTCACTCTTTCATACTCTTAGCACACATTATCATCACTTATCTCATTATCCTCATCATACTCTTATACCAACAACAAACCCTCAACCAGAACCCAGGATCAGACTCCAGCAGTAGCAGTGCCAATCATTTGTCAGTGTTTGATAGAAGCATAACAATAAGATTAGATAGTCACAATTTAGGGGCAAAAATCATGACAGACCTGGCAAATATAATGGGATGCAAACAATTCATACTGGAAGGCTCTTTTAGGCAATGAAAGCCAGGAGGACATGCTAGGATCATGAGAATCAATACCAAGGAGAAGAGAAGTCCATCAAGGATGCAATTTCATTCTAACAATGAATGTCATTCCCTGCTAGCATTCATGATCCCCCCAACAAAAATCTCCCAATATGATAATTATCTGTTTCCTGCTGATACTGAAGAGAGGGGGAGGGAAATTGGCACCAGGTTTGTTAAACTTCAAGTGAGACTATTATATGGATACTAATCAAGCATCAACCTGGATACCTTTTTCTTGAAGCCAGCCATTTTTGAAGCCATCTGTATCATTACTCTGAAAATTTACTTATTGATACAGCTATCATGTTTTGTAGAGCAACCATGCTATGGCATGTTCACTACTACCTATTAATTTGTGATTGAAAATGGCAAGACAAGAATGGGACCATCTTGAGAGTGTGACAGACATAGCCATTTTGGGTTTTGTTGCCTGCTATTAGGGTGTGTTCACCTGAGAAATATTCTAGCAACAAAAATACCATCACAATCCCTGAGTTTTTGCTCAAAGACAGACCCTAACTATAATGATCATGATGGCAGTAACATTCTTCAAAGTCCACAGTTGCAGAATAATAACATTCATTTGTGCCACCTTGTTGATGTCTTATAGATGCTCTATTTCTTGCTGATATATTTGGAAGATGATGTTCATTTTGCAATGAATTCAAACAGCTTTGCTTCATCTGCAGCAATGGTCATCTATAGACAATGGATAAGCAGGATATTGTGAATAGTAGACAGGAAATACCCACCTCCCATAAGTCCTAGAGGTTGTGATGCTTGCTCATTGAATTCTCCTGTCAATGATATAGTCAGTAACCATAAAAAGTATTGGGCACAAGTATTACTAAATGATGGCCTGGTATTCTGCCAGTGGTGTCATATTCTTTGTATTAAATGACTCCTCAGAAGCATGCTGGGCCATAACTTGGAGTGACTGAAACATCAAATCAGCTGTTATACACTTTTCCATGGCTTGACTGACCTCTGAATTGATATTCTGTTAGCAAGAACCAATGCATATTATTGCCTGCTCACTGATCATGACAGGGTTCATTCTTAAACAAGATCAGCATGAAGGGACTAATAGAGTGTGATTGCTCACCTTCAACTGTAAAAACAAGGGTGACCAGCCCCTCCATACATTTACCTCATCTTTGGGCCTGGAAACCTTCTCTAGCAAAGATAAATTGTGCAGCAACAGAGAAAAAAAAAGGTGCTGTACACACTAGGCATGATCATAGATACTGGAGACTTGATGCTATGAATAGCATAAATATCTGATAACTAATACATGAGGAGATGAAAAAAAGTTCACAGTCTAGAGCTAGATACCAAACAAATGCCATCTGTGACAAATTTATCACCAGCCTCCTTCTCCAGTTGCCACTGAAATCTCAAGGCCCATGAGTAATATCTATCTGGTGATGTGCTGGGCAACTGTACCTGGTGAAAAGTTGAATATATTTATTTTTTTCTACCAGGTTAGTCATTCTATGTCACAGTAAGAGATAATAAGCAAGTAATTACCTGGTGAAGGGCCAACTCCCTCAAAGGGCATCACCTCAGTATCTGGTGGCAACTGGGGTACTAGTGGGCCTTGCAATGAGCAAGAGAGATTCCCAGGCCTGGGAGACTTGTATGATCAGTATGCCAGTAAGGGCTGGGCAGAGTCCAGTCATCCAATTGGGCTAGCTGCAAATGAGCTCATATCTGCCCAACAACTGCATATGAGCTCATACTTGCCAGACTGTGCAAATGAGCTCATACCCATCCTGTGGCTGTAGATGAGCTCATATCTATCAGAGAATGAGTTTAGCCTCTTAGGCTGCATCAGCAAGCATATTAGTCAGTAGTCATTTATGTTAGTCAGCTATGGGTAGCTAGAAAGTATAAATACCAGGTCATATATAGAGGAAAGAAAGGTTTCTGACCCCCTCTGAAACACTACCAAGCAAACAGTAAGGGTTGTGTTAAGAGCTTTGAGTTGTAGACTCAACTTGAATAGTATTGTGGTGACCAGGTCACTTTGTTTTGTGCAAGAACCCCAGAAAGCAACTGAAAGTTTGTGTCAGACAGTCAGAATGGACCTGAGACAGTTCAGAACAGCCAGTATTTGTGTATAAGTCACAACCAGGCACATTGTATCAGTCCAGAAACTGCACCAGGCAGACCATTTGAGATAGATTTTGTTGTGTTCAGTGACACAGACAACTTTGTCCCAGTAAACTTCAATATATATATCATTGAATCACATTCTATTGCACCCTATCAATGTTACATTCTCTATATACTGAGAGTCCAGGTGTTACCATTCCTCCCTTAAACCACATGGTGACTTGGTGTTAGTGATTTCGTGGTGTGCATCTTGCACATTGCTGATTCATTTTAGTGCCACTTCTCAGCATTTCACTGGTTGTGAGATGATAAGCTACAATGGCAGTAGTAGACTTTAGGGCCTTGATTGCCTGCAGATCACAAGCTCACCTAAGACATTGAAATAATGATCCCATACCACTGGGAACAAAGGAGCAACGGAAAATTGATGGCAAAACATGTCCGCCACTGTCTGCAAGGCCACGTCCTCGCTGACGATTAGATACATCGAGCTCTTAAATTGACTTTCGTCTAGTGTTGCCGTGTGATCGAAGTATGCACCAGAAGATGTCGCCAAATAGGACCAAATGATCACTTATAGCAAGCGAAGACGGTTTTTCACAAACGACAGCGACCATGTCCGGGACAGAGCTGGGGGACGACTTCACTCACCCAAATCCGAGCTTTGTTAGCGCACATCGCCGCTGTCGTGAGGTGGAGAAGGACCTCATGGTCCAGGTCTCTCGCAATCCCTCCGATATGGTCTTGCGGAAACAGCTCGTCAATGTTCGAATCATGGGTCATCTCCTGAAAGTCGGTCCTACAGATGCAGCAAAGTCTCATATTTCCACCACCATCAATAGCGAAGCTACTGATGAAGCTCTCATCGCCCGAGGTGCATTCTATGATAGGTTCTTCATCAGGACATGTTGGTTGTATCTTTGTTACCAGGTCATACGCTGACACTTGTCTCTCTAGTTCGCAGGGTGAAGGGTCCTACCCCCCAGGAATCTACTGATCACTCGCGCCCTTCTTTCCGACAGACTCTGGCAGAAGTGCAGAAACAGCTTCAACGTTCTCCATCTGACCATCAAGAGGCGAAGAAAAGCGTGCGTTTTGCCTTCGCCTGAGCTTAACAAGGATATGCGGTTAACCAGATATAACCCCTTCAGGCCTTGGCTCGTGACAATTATCGATGTCTGTTGTCCGGCACCATGGACTTGAACTCATACTTAGATCACGATGAACTCCGAGCACAGTTACCGGAAGGGATGGTACCACTAACCACCTAGTGTGCCCACATCTTCTCTGAGTCCACGAACGTTGGTATGGATGATCCAATGAAGATATTTTCATCGTGTTCTGTTGTTTCATCTGACTTACTCTGTCCCAAGAAAGACTACGCTGCGAATGCATGGACTATCATCAAACATTTTGGATTCTCGAACATCCTCAAGGACCTTGAAGGCGGAAATATCCACAGATTGGAAAACATCTTGACCCTCCAATACGATCTTCATGTTCATTTTGACAATCTCGCTCTATGGTTGGAGCCCACAGTACGTTTTCCCCATTTCCTCCTTTCCCGGCTAACTAATTCCCAAGATATTGAAAATCGCTACAAAGTCGGCACAACGATGGATTACATTTTTGAGTTGAGGATAGTGCCTCGATTTGTTGATTTCACATCTACGCGAAGTGACTTGCCACTACCGTCGAAAGAGTACTTGTGTATACATGCCGCATGCTGCCGTGTGGCGCATATGTCCGGCGCCGTAGAGTATCTCAACTGCCTAGGGGATGATGATCCTTTCAAGTCCAAGGTACGGAGCTATGATCCCGTAGGTTCAGATTTTGGGGATGTCTTGGCAGCGCGGTTGTACGAAGTGAGCGAGATTCGTTCGGCGGCGTCTGTTGGAGCCTGAAGGTTTTATGGTTCATTTTCTAATTGTACTATTGTTCTTCTATAAAAACTGCGATGTATTCTCCGAAGTGAGGGATCACTGCCATGAAAGAGCAAGATGGCTTTGGTACGAGGCTCGAAACGAGGAGACCATAGTATAAAACACGGCGAAAGAGTGAATTTAAAACAACATCCTGATATCCGATACCGAATAAACTGCACAATCCGCAAGGAAAAATGACTGGTTAGAAATGTATGGGTGAGTAAAAAAGAGTCCATGCAAAGATCCAGAAAATAAATGGAAACAACTAGTCACCGCCGAACAGATTAGACTGTCTAGGCTGGGCAGCTCCAGGCAGTGGCGGCGGCAAAGGCATAATAGCTCTAAATGGATCCTCGTCGACGCTCGGTTCGCGAGAATGTCCACTCACCTCACGAGGAGGCGGCCACAAGGGGGGAGAAGAGACGGATGCGAGGCTGATCGAGGCACTGATGCTGGCTTGTTCGGTTCGTCCCTGTACCTCGTCGTATTGTCAAACTCATCGTCGAGTAGATCGACGGCCCCAGCGCGCTCGCCCTCCGACCTGATCTGTTTGATGGTCTCCTTGAACTCGATGCGCCTCTTCCGGGTGCGTTTCTGTATGAATACGACACCGAGGGAAAGGAAGGCGTGGTCGACAGCAGAGGTGGTGACGCCAGCGATGAGAGCGGTGCGGTTTATGTTTCCGGAGCCAGAGTTTCAGTCAGAGGTGGCGAGAGCTGTAGGTATGTTGGTAGTACAAATGGTGAGCTGGCCTGATATGGAGGTCCATGGTCGTAGTGAGAGATATCGTGCTCGAGTCAGAGGTCGTGGTTGTGTCTGTGTGGAAGGTGGTGGGCGCAGTCGAAGATGTTGTTGTGGGTGAGAGAGACATCATCGAGGGAACGGTAGAAGTCGTGGATCATGCGGATGGCATCGCAGACGTTATGGAGAATGTCGAGCTCAACGTGGACGTTGTAATAGCGGAGGAGCTGCTGCTAGTGGTTGTTCTGTAAAAAGATCAGCGCCAAACTCGATGAGAAGACGCCGCGCTCGTAACTGAAGTGACCGTCCCAGTGTCATCTGTAGTCAATACCTGGCCTGCGACAGCGGTAGTCCCAGAAGCGGGCTGCCCCAGCACCGGATGGGGGGAAGGGATTTAGTATGAGCTACGCCTGCCCAACTTGTGTATAGCAGCCGGAGCCACAGCTATTCAGAGAAAAATCGGCAGCAACCAGGGCTGGTGGTCACAACAAGGAAAAGACGCGTAGTTGATGGCGGACGAAAAGTGGGCAAAGTCGCAGCCAAAATTGGAAGGTCCGCGTATTAAGCCACTTGGCGCTCAACATGTCCCTCACTCGCACTGTCTTGCTCCCGGACGGCGCGATGAGCTCAAGAACGGCTGGGAGCATGTCAGTTGAAATACTGATATGCACTGGACAGTGCGTGTGAGGAGGCAGGACTGCATAAATCCACGTGGAAGTCGATTTGGCCAGTTGGTAAGTGATTTGGCTGCATATTTCGTTCTCGTGGTAACGAATTCGTTAGGTACCTCAGGCATAGTGGTAGCCCACCTAGAACAGCTTCAAGGCCTCGTATACGCTCCCTGGCGCTTGCGAGACAAGCCATTAGCTGTGGATGGAACCGACGACTTTTTTCTACCTCCCCAGATGCACGTCGAACCCATCAACTTTCTCTGGGACATCAAGCCTCCCAGAGACAATCGTTCATGCACCAACAAGCATATTTCTTGTAGCACTGACTGTTGTTGCTGTCCCTACAGCCTTCGTTCCCTCGCTGCTGCTGCCTTTCCCCGAAATTCCGGCCATACAACTTGTACAGTGACGACGACTTTCCCAGGACTCCCAGCCCTTCATGGACGGTATTCCCTTCAATAATACAACCCACTGCGACTGATGCGACCGATAATATGGTTCTTGCTCTCATTTTTCTGTCGCCGCCATTGTCTCTTCCCAGATACCTTCCACAACCAGGACTATGGCCCCAACGACTTTCTCCAGGGCATCAAGCGCCCTAGGACCGGTTACCCTATGACCATCAGCACCGTACCGTGCCACAGGGGCTATCGTTACGGTCTCTGCTATCTTCGTATTGCTGCGTCGTGCTGGTTTTGGTGTACTGTGCCTATGTAGGTCCTGTCTTATCCGACCTGGCTTTGCTCGGATAACGACCCCACACAGCTGTACTTTCAGTCCTTCTCGCACAAGCATTTCTTTGTGCATGACGAGCCAACATAGAAAAGATTCGCGCGAGTCAGCAGCCCGCCCCTCCTTCTCCTCCCAAAATCAAGATGAACCTCCCCACGTCGCTCCTCGTCCTAGTTCTCTGCACCTGTTCTAGCAGCCTACTTTACGGTCGAACACCTCGTTCTCATCCCTCGAAGACCTCGCCTCCTCCCACCGCGCATGGATCACTCTTATCATTATCCCCATTATCAGCGACGCCGCCGAACACACCACAGGCATCGTCGGGGCGGGGAGAGGCCAGCTCGATCTGGGGATGCACGTCGCAGTAGGGAGTTCTGTGCAGATAGCGCTAGGGGTCATCCCTGGGGCTCGTGTTGGTGGCGTGGGGGATGGATGGGTAGGCCCCCCCTGGGTATGGCGTTCGATGCGGTACAGACAGTGGTGCTCTTCTTTGCGGTTCTGCTTGGAGATGGGAGGAGTCATTATTTGAGTGAGGTGGTGCTCGTGGCGGTGTATGCGTTGGTGGTGGTTTGGTTTGGGGACGTTCCGGGGACGGGGGGTCGTCGTGCAGGGTGTCGAGGTTGGGTGTGGGGTGTAGAGGCCACTCTCGTGTATCTCACTGATCGTCCTCGCACGATTTTTATATTGTCCTCCTATCTCTCTTCTCGACATGCTTGCCTTGCAACATGGCGTATTTTCAATGCGCCTTTACTCTTTCTTTTTTTCGTTCACCGTACATCCTCCTTCTGTGCCGTCAAGATGAAACTTCATTTTTCCTTTTTTTGTTTGTGAACTTGAAATGCCACGCGGACAGTCGCACTTGTACTTTCATGAGAAAACATTGCATGAAGAATCATCTCGTGAGTATTTTTATCGGTTCTTACAATTGCGACATGTACTAAAGTCCCACTCTGTTCGCTGACTAGAGCGACGTCTAGCATCAGTTCGTGATTATAGCATTATTCCAGCAGCTGAGCAACCTAACCATGGGATTTAACAAAAAAATGACACGGGAAACAGATCCCTTTCCTTGACAGATAATTTGCGCGAGTCGGAAGTGAGTCCCACAATTCTTCGACGCTCGAGTTGCTTACAATCATGGACAGAGGATGGGGCTGGATTTAGGTACAGCGGACTAACAAGATGCTGAATCCATTGAACGGCGATCGTGGTTTTCGTATTAGTATAACGTTAAATGATGCTGCAGACGTGAGTGAATACGGATGTCACTAGATTCTCTGACTCTGGTTGAATACTATCCCCGCTGATATACCGTCTCTAGATCAACGGCAACTATCGTATATACAACAATACACATCAGTACAAGATGACATCTGTAGTCGAAACATCTTATGAATCTATGTACAAAGAAAAGCATGTGCGACAGTTGTCTTTATGTTTTGATTTTAGAAATTATATAGCTCGAGATGAAGCGCGAGACCGCTTTTCCGAAGCTTCTTCAAGTCCTTTTCGTCTTCTGATTCCAAACCATAAGTCCAATTCTCTCCTAACATCCTTAGATCAAGTTCAATGAGAGTGCCGGATCCAAGACATGAGTATCAGTAATGCTTTCCAACGTGATGCCAAGACTGCTCCGGGAAGGGACCAGAGAGTAGCCAGATTCCCCATCCACTAGTACAGCCTCTACCAGCTGCTCTACCAGAAATAAACTACACAACAGGCTTGGTGCAGAACAATAGTGAATCAAGCACTAACATATTGACATTCCATCAAGTTGTTTTAGAGATCTTTGTGAAGAAAAAGTTGGGGAACATTCCGATCGATGGAAGGAGCCGAGGATATCATTGGATGAAGGAATGTCCCTGATTAACAGAGACTTGACATTCAGTGCAACAAGATGGAAAACACGTTTGGATCATCTCCATGGATTCAAAAAAAGCAGAACTTTTTCCACATCATTCGGATACTAGGAATCGAACCCCAAGCTACCGCGCACACTCACAACACTCGGATGAAAAACGGTAACGTCAGCCACTACACCATATCCAATACAATAAATACGTGACTCCATACCCAAATCATTATCCTCCCAGTAATGAAATTTGATGGATAATTCCCCTAGATTGTCAATACAACCATCGTTGAAAACGATCTCATGGCCGTTTTCCGACTGGCGCCGCGTCTCGCCTGTCAGAAGATCAAAGGAGAACGCGGAAATTGGAGAAGACTGAGCGAAATGTTAAGGGATCGTGGAGAGAAACGCACTAAAATTGGAAGGAACAGCGGTATTCCCTCTCCCGGGATACATCAATCCCACTTCCTTCGCAATATCTCACTATTGGACCGCATCATGAATTGCCCATAAAGATAAATACGCGAAATCACATACCCCGGTGACATTGTCACATTTCCTTTCTTGCGGCTATATGTTGTCTCCTTATAATTCTTCGTTAATCTCTCTCTCGATATTCGATGCTTTGATATAAGCAGCAACCGACGGTTCGGGGTTTCCGGTCAATTCGTCGACATAATTGTGTTGTGGCAGCATGACATACAGACGTTCGGACAGGACGGAAGCTTAAGTGCACCTCATACACATTGGCAAGGGTCCATGAGAAACATAGAGCTAGCCCTGAGGGGGTTCAACAACAGCAAAGAGGCAGCAACCAAAGACGTACCTACGTCAGGCCCAGCCATCAACATAGTTAACTACTGGACGTCCTTCTTGTCTCCCGAGTACGGACCGCATCTATGCTGGGGGTCCTAGCCTTCAGGTTAGGTGGGCTACGCATTGGGTCATCAAGCCATTCCTAGGCTCCCGAAAGATATGAGAGGGTTGTTCGTGGATCCATAGCCTAGTATACTTTCAAGGAAGATAAATATGATGAGGCCTGAGCGTCAGAGAAGAAACAATAAAGTGAGGTCCCATGTCTGGCTAAAGAAGAGGTGTGGTACGCATCAGTCCCGCAGTACGTCTCCTACCAGCATGGACGCCGCATATGATCCCACATCCTCCCCATTAGATTTGATGCTCTGATCGTTGCAGCAAACTAGGTCCCGTTAGGCAATAAATTTCTAGCTAAAAAAAACGTACCCAATGGAAATATTCCGAAACAATTTCCCTTTGCTCATACTAGAATCGTTGGCGTTCATCGTAGCAGCCATCAAATCTTCATCGCTAGCCCCTGGCACGAAGCAGACCGAAAACATTCCTCGACAATGAGAATGCGCAACGCTATCCTTTATAAATTAGCCATGAATAAAGCCAAAACATAGCGCTACGTACTTTTGGGCTAACGTTCTATCATTCCTGTTGAAGACATACCTGTGGTGAATCAAGAAGGTAGGTAGAGTAATCTTATATTTCGGGCAACGAAGACCTACGGCGAGGAGTCGTGATTATGTGGCCATGGGGTGATCGCTCAACAATTCTGGAACTGATTTAAATCCTGCAGCCGGCCAGCTGAATAGTTGGAGCGGACATTTCCCAGGCTTCGTTTGAAGTGGTATATCACGTTCGCCCAGTGCCGGACTACCATCAAAGTCCTTTTTCAGAGGTGAGACGGCAGTATTTAAGGAAGAAAACGTAAGATAACAGACCAGAACATCGTACTCATGACTCATATATCCCCTTAAACAGGTAGCGTGCGCTTGGAACGGCGGTATCATTGGCGCAGAGCGGCAGATCCTTAATTCTGCGGACGGGGAGTCGCCATTCTTGCCCGCATGTTCGTGATATGTTGTCAGACTCTTGACCGGTGGGTAGTCTTCGCGTCTCGTAAAAGTGGATGTTAGAGGTGGAGGGCGGGTCCTCTGACTTAACGGCATATTCAGCATCATAGTATTGCGAGGTAAGGAGGATAATGGTAATGGAGTCGAGCAAGAGGGTGCTCTCCCAGGTTGTTTGTGGACGGGGAGGACGGGAAGCTCCCAGTGTATTACCTGATGTTGTATCTTAGGGAACCGAAACAAGTGAACGCATAGACTCCGGCTCACGATGATGGATATCCAGTCCCGCGACTCTGCATATATCCTCCCGAACACCCGCAGACTTCTATGCCACTTGATATCCTCTATCTAAGCCACAAAATACCTGGTAGCCATTGCAGAATAAGAACGCCTAGTACAAGACGATGTTGGGTTCGGACTGAACAGCCATTGAACCAACGCACCTCTGCCGGATCCAACGAGCTACACGCCTCGAGCTTAAAGTTTGATCTTGAGGGTTCGCACAGATTTCTCTCGGGAATGGTGAACTGTTTCATACCAGAAGGAACTGATGTCTCCCATGTCTCGTTTGTTGACCCCCGCTTCGTCGCTATGATCACATCACGCCACGAATCCGGCGCCCTCGTGAAACTCAAGCTAAGCATAGTCGGTTACGAGTGGAGTTCTGATTTGGATTCCAATAACAAGCATAATTTAGTGAAGCTCAGGGCCACCGGTCTAATGGTGCGCTTAACTCTTCTGCGAGGTTTCTACTAAAGAGTTGTTACCCATTTTCTTATTGTATGTAGAGTTTTGTAGCGATGCTTCAAATGCCAATGTCGTTTTGTATGTTGCATTGACCCTGATCGTTGTATAAAATTAGAATAATGGCCTCCGCCGTCAGTCCAGACACGGCCACTGCTCTATTGACACGACACATGTATAACCAATTGCAAGATATGTCAGACTTTCACTGCCGTCTCACTGGAAGATGGTGAGAGAATATCCGAAAAGTTCTCAGAGATTGAGCGTCTGGTTAGCTCGAGCTCTAGCGGTGGTACTCCATGAATGCCATTCGTTCGATGCGAATTGAGGAGCTTCAGCATGAGATAGGTTATTATGTACTTTCTCGCCTTGAGTGATCTTCTCCCCATCGTTCACATCGACAAGCAGATGTCGATGGGAAGGACCGAGATTTGCATATGCGCAGGATAGAAGTCTTTCTATGGATAGCCGGTCAAATTTGGAGTTATGAGTTGGATTCGGATGACAAGCATTATTTGGAGAAGCTCAAGGAAACGAGAAGCACCGGACTTCGATCTGCGTATTTTCTGAAACTTTGCTGCACATGTTCTTTGTACGTAGAGTTTTATAGCGATGTTTAAAATGTGAATACGGTGAGAGAATACGAGGAAATACCTAAAATGCTGAGCATCTGGATATTTTTCTTCACTGTGGACTATTCTGTGCATCGTTGGCTTTCCTCCTGAGGTTCAATGTCAAAACTTAAAAAGTTCATATTTCCGAGACTGTGAACAAAGGATGGAGGAAGCATCCGACTCGCAGAGACATAGTAAAAATAATTCAGTGCGATCCTATGTCACTTTTTTCACCACTAATTGACATCAGATGCACCTGCACAAACTTTTGAGCAACCATTCTAGAAGGACTGCAACCAAATGCACACCCATCTCGGTTTCCACATGCGTCCACATGTGCATGCCATTATCGGCTATCTCTCAGTCATCTGGTCCTGTGGGCCAAAGTGTTACACACTTAAAATTCTTTCTGTAGGCACCTACCGATAGACGATTGAACAGCGCGCAGAGGAACGATATGTAGGCCAAATCCTTCAGGCCTCTAAGCACCTGTATCGACGTGTTTGGTCCCTGATATCGAACTTAGTAGCTCGGCTTGGAGGTCTATAAATTTCAGTAATCGCCGTTCCTCCTTTACACATCGAGATGCATTGAGATTCCGTTGATATATGTGATACGTGTTATGAAAACCTGGACATATGAGCCTGATTATGTGAACTGAGAAACGAAAAGACACCCACACTGACAGGAAAATATCCATGCCATAGTACTCCGTCACATCTTCGCTACGATGATCCGCTGCACCGTTCGGCAAAGACTATGAAAGCGGTGGACCCAGTACAAGGTCTTTCATGACGCTGAGTCAACAACTACGATTTAGTCCACCCCTGGGATGATTCGTTATTGAAGGAGCGGAGAGGAAAGCGCACTTAGAAATGGAAGACACACACTAATTTTGGATGAACATTCGACTACGTCGCCATGAGTCGTCGACTCCACAGAATACGACGGTTTAGTATAAATGTGGCCATAAGAACTTGGGTGCCACCATTGCCTGCCAGTGGGAGAGGAGAGAAAGTCGACGACTAGAAAATTCGATATTGGTCGTATCGGAAGAGAGAGTGGCATCGGGCCATGAATATTGACCGGGGGATAAATTCCAGTACACACTGATGAAGGCCATTTCATACGAGACAAGGACTGGGAGCGAGGAAATTCGATAGTGGTCATAGAGGGAACTTGAAGAACTGTACTCGGACCGTGGGATACCAACGGAGAGCATTTATGACACTGTTTTGTTGACGGTGCTTAGAGCAGCCATCGAAGCTATGTTTAGTGGTGGAGAGGTTCGAGTTGCATAGTACCACAAATTAGAACCCTCCTGTCATGAAGACGCCGGAGGAAGCATCCGGTGAGGACAAACAGTGAATGGCAAGTGCTCACTGATGACAGGACCATCAAGAATAAAAGACCACAGATACGTACTAGGAGGGCCAGCAGATCTAGAAAGAAGGAATACTTATATTGGGTGTGTGTGTATTTAGCTGGTCGTTGAGATGGGCTGCCCCCCGAATGAATCTGAAGGCAATGAGATGGTTAAGTTAAGAACGATGGTCTGAAGACACTGAAAATGGCTCTATCTTGAGCGAGAAACCTAGTAACATTCACTGAGAGTGTTCGAGCTCGTATCGTCGGTGTAGCTTCCTTGCCTGAGATCAGTATTGAGCAGAAACGATGTGAGTTGGACGAGAACACCGCGATGCTGCATTTCCTGATGATGTATATAAGTGTGAAGTCACGATGAGCAAGCAATGTAACTCACGAAAGGAGTCCTGTGACTTTGTGGCTATCCTCCGGATAACAAGCGATACGTGACTAGACATCTATGGCTGGATCCAAGGTAATATTGAGTTTGAAATTGGAGGCTCATCAATGATCTAACACACTGCGTTCATACCAAATGACCTTGACACAAGGCTTGAGTGGGTTTCCCTAGGCCCTCTCCTGGCAGAGCTGACGGACCTATGCAATGGTTCCGTATGGGGGATAATTCATGCGAGCACGAAGAAGGGAGTCGGGCATGAGCAGGAAATACCTCGCTTTCTTGTATAGCTTGCACATTTCCCTGCTGTCACCAAAGAGTGAAATCGATATATTGAAAATAGCTTGCATATGAAGGAGTGAGGTGGGCAGTTACAAGTCTTCTATTCCTGGTCATACATATGGTTGGCTCATTAGAAATACATCATAACTCCTTGCAGAGATGGAGCACAATGCACATGTCCAGTGGCATATCCAGGGTTCTGCCCAGTGTCAGGGACATTGAATTCTTCTAAACAGTAGGTGTCAGAGCATGCTCACTAACAGAGCAGAACATACATACTAGTCGATGGGATCTGCCTAAGCTGTCAAAGAGCGTCATCCAAAGAGTGCCATATGCTCCGATGTGGTCCAAAACTGGGCTCGTTCAAAGTCATCAATTTGTGAGGCATGGAAGACAGGACATGTGGAGATCAGCTTCGCCCACCGAATCCGCGCGCTTCTCAGGATTTTTTGTTTGGTAATATCGTTCAGACTGCTATTTACAACGCTTGAGAACTTACAATGAAATCAATAGGCTTTTTGACCATGGCTACCCGCTCATGTACTCCATAACTTGAACCACTCACACCGCTTCCGCTATGTCTCCCTTTCTTGGCACGCTAATTGACATACAAAAGCAATATTAGTTCAAGCCCATTCACTGACGACCATGGATTCACTGGCGACATTTTGTGCGTGGGAACACTTGACAAGTCTCTGCCATGAGAATCTCCTGCACGTTTCTTTACTGTAGCTATCATCGCGTCTCCCTTCTTTCGTTCGCCAAATGTTCTTCCATTCTTTTGCTATTCTTTTTATTCTCCCCTTGTCACTTCCATCGTCTTAAAACCAAATAGCCACTCACGTACGCACTGCCATGACCACTACTCCACTCAAGTAATCTCCACTCAAGTAATTACTCCTTCAGAGTCTGTACCGCATCAAACACTATACCATGTCCATTCCGATCAATATTTTCCTATAGACTCGGGAGACTTTTACAGAAAACATTCGCCAAAGCAGCGGTCTACTCCAGTACGATCCCTCCTTGGTACATCAATGACGATATATATAAAACCGCGTACACAGCCTCCGCAAGGCTTCCAATCTTTGGGCGTTTACCTCTGAGATATCAAACGACGCCGGAGCACGGAGCGTCAAGCTCTCCAACCCCCCATTCTCAACTCTGTGGGACTCCAGAAACCGGACGACAGCATCTTGGCAATTAACGATGCTATCCCCCATGGCAGACGCATCGATCTCGACAGTTCGAAGTCGAGAAAGGGCAGTCAATTCGGTAAGAATTTCAAGGACGCTTTGAAGGAGGGCGACATTTTCCAGCCCTTCGATCAAAGGCTCCTCCAGATTCTCAAACTCATCCGCTCCGAGAAGCCCCTCACAATCATCCGTGGGGGCCTGCACAAGAACCAGACGCTTTAATGAACATCGTGATCTACGCACAAGGCGCGTAATGCTGTCAGATAGCCCACAAGCGCCACCGAAATTGATTCGAAAGTGCTCAAGAGCAGGTAGAGTGAGACTATTGAGCAGAACTGTGATTGTGGAAGGATAATTGGTATTGGTACGGCATGTCCTGGGGAATACGACGTCCAATGAAAATGATTTGAGGGATGTTGAATGTACGGAATTAGGTACGGGATGAGATGGGTCGAGAGGAGAATGCTTAACATGTTGGAATGCCACGGTGCCAAGGTTGGGTGCGAGCCTGATGAGTGCGAGAGCATCTTCGATGGAGAGAGACCCAGTGACTACCACGGAGTTTATTTGTGTCCATGGAATGATGACGCGGCCGGGATGCAGAAAAGGTCGAACATTTTCGACAATAATCCGACGAAGGCTGGTAGCATTACGCAGCAACGGGACTTCCTCGCGCATTCTGGTAGATCCGTATTCGCTCAAGTTGCATTGGAAGCTAATCAGGGCATCCAGAGGCGGGTCTACAGTCAGGAGATTATCCTTGTCCAAGTCCAAGTGTTCCCATCGATACGATACCGATATTAATATGAAGAGGAATGACTGTGGAATCGGGCCACGAAGTCTGACTCGGAGAGGATGGTTGGCGGAACGGCAGACATGCATGGCAAGTAGCCGTGCTGCCCCCAGGTGTGGACGATCATTCTGCGACCTATGGTTCCAGGTGGAATCGCTTGAGGGCGAAAAAGTCAAGTCGATCTTGGACCACATTCGATGGTACTTCAGCAATACGTGCCTCCAGTTTAAGCAAACCATGCCAAGCTTCCATTGGTACGGAACACCAAGTCGCTGACTCCATGAGTATGCCTCTGAAGGGACGGAATATGAATCCTTGGTCACTCTCATGGTGTGTGCAAATATTTCGCATAAGACATCAACAGGCAAACGACGAACGGGGTTCAAGACGTCGTTACAGCGCTGCATGTTCCAAACCAGACTATCCCGCTCCTGTAATAGCACATCCAACTTTGCTTGCGCATCGGCGATACGTGCCTCAAGGTCGGCCAAGCGCGGCTCACTAGCCCGCTGTGTTTCTCTGAAGAACGCCTCTTGCGCCTCAGACGGTGGTAAATTGGTGGAGAGAAGTGCTTCAATTTCAGGATCTGGAGCAGGTCGAACCAACGGTATACCTGCACACGTAGCACCGCATTTTGAGCAATTATGAGGCATATCGACTACAATCAGGGTGATTACTATTGTGTAAGCATTGACCTAAACGACATATACGTACAGCTGCTATGTGTTTCCGGCTATGGTGTGAAATTGTCTCGATATTGGGAAACAAGACGGGGAGGCTGGAAGCAAGGAGTGCTGTCCACGTTGCGTCAACGAGGCAAAACGAAGTGCGCTTCCCGGACCCGGTTTCGGCAATCCTCGGCAACGCCTCAGATAAGGCAGAGATCTGCAAATCGTGAATGTTTTGTGGCTAACCCGCACGACCGAGAAGTAGACTGAAGACTGAAGAGAAGAGCATCGTTACGCAGGTGATTACCATCGACTGACGGGTATCATTGGTGTCATCGTAGGTCCCGAATACAACGATCGTAATCATTGTAATCTCAAGTGCAGTAAGTGGTATGCTCGGGTTTCTGATCAGCGGCACGAAGAAAGAATTGAACCGAATTGCCTACAGTTGATAAGAATAAAATTTGTGCCATGGGAGTCGTAGAAAATGGTGGTTTTAAGCAAGGCGACCCTTTCGGCTGGCCGGCACATCGACTGAAGAAGTGGTCTTGAGCTTCGCTTTTCCTTTTGTCCTTCAATTGAAACCGTTATCGCTGACACAGTGGATTAGTTCCTCAAGTATTATCATCCCTGCATTCTCGACCAATATATCAAGCCAGCCGCGCTCGCCCTCGCACTTGTCAACAAATGCCGTCACGCTTAATAATCCAGAGCTCCGCCTTCCAATAATTGTTGGAGGATATCCGCATCCTTCTGGAGTTCTACGGCATTCGTTTCAGTTTCTTTTGCAACTCTCAAGACAACAGACTCACGAAGGACCGTCTCCATCTCCCTCCCCTCTTCGTTTCTACAGGCCAGAATCAACTACTGAGGATTCATCCTAGCGAAATGTTTCGACGCCTCGAATCCTAAGCCGATGTTTGCCGCGACAACAACGGTCGCCCGGTTAAGTCGACTGAACGACCGGAGGCATAATCCTGTTTTGTTCAGCAAAGAATTGTTCATGAGTCTTAGGATCCAAGGTGAAGGTAGATGATAATCCTGTTAGAGGGCAGCATGTTATAGCAAATCTGTGACAGAGCAAGCCAAATGTACATGTGTGCTCTCCATCTCATTAGCATCCATTGCATAATGCTGCAATGATGACAGTTTTGATAAGGAGTTCAGTTTACTCAGCAGTCACCAAAGAGTGCCAAAATTGATATACTGACAATAGCTTGCATATGAAGGAGCGAGGTGGGCAGTTACGAGTCTTCTATTCCTGGTCATACATATGGTTGGCTCATTAGAAGTACATCATAACTTCTTGCAGAGATGGAGCACAATGCACATGTCCAGTGGCATATCCAGGGTTTAGTCCAGCATCAAGGATGTTGAATTCCTCTAAACAGTATCTGAGTAGAACGTATGTACTATTTGATGGGACCTGCCTAAGCTATCAAAGTGTGCCATCCAAAGGGAGTCATATGCTCTGATATTGTCCAAAACTGAGCTTGTTCAGTCATCATTTTGTGACTCATGAAAGAGAAGACATGAGCAATTGGACTGTTGCTTGAGAAACAGGAGAGAATGGCCATTGGCACATCATAAACAGCTCAAATCCACCAGAATAGGTTGTTTGAGGTTGAAGGTCATGACTGGACCAGGAGACATGTGGGTGTGAAACAGACAAGGGAAAATAATGGCATGGGAGGTAGGCCTAGATGATTGGACTTTGTTGGAATAGAGGGTGACACCATGGCACAAGGAGATACTAACATTCATTATGTTTTGAATCTAAAGTGAAGGAGACTGCTATCTTAAATGATGGTGATGGTCAGAGACACTGAAAATGACCATACCTTGATTGAAATATGTGGTGTTATTCACTGAGGACTTTTGTGCTTATTCCACTGGATCTTCATCTTGTGGTAGAGGCATATGGTTGATATAGATTCTTCAGATGGTATTTAGGGTGGAACAGAGATATCACATTATTGTAGATGATGATATCAGGATGCTCCAATACTGATATTCCTAGTCCTCAGCAACACATATAAGGCCAATGGTGATGACAACATAAAGTGTAACTCACAAAGAGATACTCAGCCTGAGTTGGACTATATAAATCTTCTCAAACTCCCACACAGAATTGTCTATGTCACTTCACATCCACTGTCTGAGAGCAGAACATAAAAGCCTGCATTGACATAGAACAAGATGGCATCTAAGTACAAGCCGATATTTAGTTCAGAATCTGAGGATAGATATTGATTCAACACATCTCTGCCAGATTGAATAAGATAGACACTCAGACAGCCTATGCAGATTTCCCCTAGAAATGGTGGCCTATTTTATGCCAGCATTTAATGGAAGTACAGATGAGGTAAGCAAGAGTCATTTTTGTACAAGGAGTGCTTTTGTAGGATTTTAGGGAAAAGGAAAAGAAACCAGAATACTTGATTTACTTGCCACAGAGGAGAAGCTTGTCTCAAGACAAATGTGAAGTAGATAACCCTCTGGTAGCACCTAATACCATGATATTGAAAAAGAGAAGACCATGAGTCTTGAGTTGAAGCTTGTATCTATGGATTTTTGGGTTTAAGCCAGCAAGTTTCAGAGATGCTATAGTCCTCTAAAGTGGTCTCTTAGAATGCACATCAGGCAAATTCTTGTGCAGCATGCCACTGGATAGCATCATCTCTCCTCCTGATTCACTCAGAACCTCTCATCCATAGCCTGACAGGAATGTCAGAAGTCCAGCAAAAACTAAATGAGTGAGCACTACTCACAATACTATTCAGAGCACTTGCATTATATAAATCTCCATCAAAATGCCTCAACAAGATATGTCAAGCCCATATTTTGTTTCACTTGGCTACTAAAGTTGGTATAATGACATCGGTAAGCTTATAGCATTCTGGTAGGGTCGATACCTCCAGACCAACAATGCAGAGCAAGATTTCATTGTACATGTCATTCTTGTACCATCCTTCTCAAAGTGCTGATAGGGGCTTTGGGTTGTCTGGATATGGGATTATCTGGGAAGAGGCCTTCTCATAACTCACTGTTGTAGCTATCTTCATTCTAGGGAGCATTGAGAAAGGAGAAAAGGAGAGCAGCTGGGAGATGAACACTAATCTGCCATTCTCTGTTGATGGCCAAAGGAACTTGAATCTGGGGAGCTACAGACCCCTAAGTTCTATCTGAAAAGCAATTGGCAAAGCAAGAGTGTTTACAAAAGAGTGTATATCCTCCATCCAGGAATACATCAAATCATCTCAAGAGAGACCTGTCTAATGGCTCATCAAATCAACAATTGTACTTCTTGCAGACATGACAGGAACCCTTAGCTCCTGCTTGAGGTTGATATCTGTGGTTCTGGTGTTCCAGAAAACTCTTGGAGCAAGTATTTTGTTGAAAATAAGAAGGCCAGTCACAAGAACACTGAAAAGCTGCTCAGAATTAGTTGACCAATGCACCTTGGAATTAGAACCAATGCAGAAGAGTGTATCTTCCAATACCTTGCTTCTGCCCAGCATCATGTACCCATATCCTTTCATTTCAACCTGCTGCCCACCATTGTTGCCACCCTTTACAATAGCTGCACCTAAGCCTCCAGGAGACTTGCCATCTGCCAATATGCCTTCAACATGGTTTTGCTGGGGAGGAGATAGGAGTTCATTGTATTGACCAGAGTTGATAACAGTATAATACTCTTTCTCTTGGTTGATGTTGATCCAGAAATTCTTTGAAGTATTCAAGCTTTGACTCATCAGTGTATTTATAAGACTTATAACAGGTAAATCAAGGTCATCACTGAAGAAAAATTCTCTGCATGTATCATTCCACACTGAAAAACAGAACCCAAAGCCCTCATGGTCCAATAATGATTATATACAGATCCATCATGATTCAGCATCTCAATAATAGCTGAGAGCTTCATCAGAGGAATGAACAGTAGATGGAAAATTCCCATGCACATCTATGAGAAAGATGGGCCAGGTGATAGCACCCAACTGCTGATCTATTGAGCACAGCCACCTACTTGTACTTGGCAGATGATGAAAAAGGAAAGTTTATGACAGGCTCATTGTAAAGGCAGATTCCAAGAGTAGAGAGTGTTTTTGTAGACCTCTCTGCTCCATCCACAATGATGGGCTGCTGGTGCCATCTCTGTTTCAATGGTGATCTCAGGCTAAGGCTCATTCATAAGAGACATCAGTGCCAGTGTCTCAGCTTCATTGTCATCTCCATCCTGCACCCCCAGGTGAGATGAGCTCCACTCTCTCACTGTCATCCAATCCCTAACCACTCATCCCAGGCACTGAGGCTCTGCCTCTTCTTTCTGTTGTCAGCAATCCTTGTAATGTAATCATAACCATCACCTGTGGCAAGTGGCCATCACCAACACAATGCCGACAGAGCAGACAGTCTATGCAGTGCTCATAGAGAATGGCTATATCAAAAATGGCATCATCAGAGTCAAGATTGACAATAACAAGAACATGGTAGACCTCTTAAGGGAGATTGGAAACTGGTACAACTCTATACCAATGCAGAATGCTCTCATCTGGCTGGTGCATGGACTCTTGTCATTGTATCTTGCTTAACCTCCCCTTCAGCCAAATGAATTCCTTTTCTTTGGGCATTCAGCTCTAGAAGCTTTAAGAGCCTGACTGGCAGACTGTAAGCTCAGTGACATCACTACACCTACAGAGTATGATCAAACCATCAAATCTATTGTTGAGATGAGTCAGTGTCAGTTGGATGTGCAAATCAAAAAGACACATATAATCATCAAGATTCAGCCACTGCTCATGTGAGCTAGACCTATATTGCCAGAAGAGGCTCAGCTCAACAACTTCATAGGGATGCTTGCTCAAAGTCTGTCAATCTTTCTTTTATAAGCACATTCCAAATCTTGATTTTTCATATTCAGAGTACAAACATGTTGTCACCAGTGCCAGAAAGTGTAAAAGTCCATCAGTCAATGCTCAATCCCAGTCTTATAACATCTATCAGGGCAACAAGTTCCCCATTCTGAATGGACATTACAATGCAACCACATATGGACAAATGATTGTGCTATCTATTGAACTCTTTCATCCTATATTTGCTCAGTTTTGCACCAACCTTGCAGATACAGAGATTATCATCCCTAAAGATGTTGTTTGTGATACCATGAGCCTCATGCATTCCAGTTCTGCCATCCAGATCTCTGAACAACCACATACCCAGCAGTCTTGGATGTTGCTATCCAACATTCTTAACCAATCCTTTCATCAGACCATTAACTTGGATTGTATATCAGTGGATCACATCTATTTGTGTGGAGACACAACTGTCAATGAAATGGCTGCAGTCATTATCATAGAGGAGAAAAGTGAACTTGAAGCCAGTGGATCAGAGCCCTCTGTCCAGGGTTTCTTCTCCTACCAAATTCTGGGTTGATGCAACTGTAGGCTTCTTACATCATCACATATTGCCACCCTCACTGACTGTACTCTCTCACACTGCATTGGAAAATTTATGAAGGCTGCTGCTGTCTCTGTTTTATTGTTGGAGTGGCAGGACTGTGGCTGATAGTATTAGAAGCTGTGTTCACCAGCCAGGTCATTGTTCAATGTCTTATGGACTATTTGTGGCTTGGAAACAGTTGTGTTTGCAGCAATGACCATGTTCTTTGCATTGCCTGCATACTCTATGCCCTCCAAGGTTCAGTCAAAGAGTTTAAAACTTACTATGAAAACCTGAAACCTCAGCCTCTCAAAGAGAACAAGCTCCATCCTCATTTTTTCCTCTCAATCACCTCTTATTGATTCAATAACAAGGATGTCAGCTTCATCTACAGTTCACTATTGGAATTGGCCAAAACATGTGTGACATTTTTAGCCACTTTGGATGGAGAGAGACAGAAGAAGATTATAGTCAAGTTCATCTAGCATTATGGTGAAGAAGCACACAAACTTTTAGTGGAGCTTTGTCTGGTGCTGGTGCTTCTCTATGTTGGACCAATCGATAGGTGCAGTGTCTTGTATGGCAAGCTACAGATGGTTGTCATGGAATACATATAAGGTCAAACACTCATGCATGCCTATAGCAATGAATCTCTACTGAGGGACATCAAGATGGCTGTCAAGAAGGGTGTTGACACACTTCACAATGAAGACCTTGTTTTTGGAGATCTTCATAGGCAAAATATCATGATTGTAGATGCAACTGACAAAGAGAGTGGAAGTGATAGGGTCAGGTTTATTGATTTTGACTGGGCTGGGAAGGCTGAGGATGTCAGGTATTCTCTTCATTTGGCCTCTTACATATGTGATATCTCTGGCACATTGGAGTATAATCTCATACAGAAAGATCACAATATCAAGATGCTGTGTGCTTTGTGACATCTAGACTCATGGTAGCAGAGTGGATGCACTTGCCCTGTTGTAATATGATGTACAGTCAACTGTGTAATAGCTCATACCTGTATAAACCCATACTCTATTATAACCCATAATTTGGAGCATTGACTGACTTTGTTTGCAGAAAAATGAGGTCTATAATCTTTAACTCTGTTATAACCTATAGTATTTTTGGAAAATCTGCTCTGTATAAACCCATATAGTAATGATATGTTGTTTGATTACAGGTAGCTAATATATAAGCTTTTATCAACCACTGACATTAATGATATATTATTCTATTACAGCATCTGTTCTGTTCTGAACACATTTTCTATTCACCATGTCTGTCTATCTATCTTATTAACTCCAAGAGTACTCACCATCTTGTTCTTCTGGAACTCAATAATATTCATTCTAGAGTAGATATTCTCAGCATAAGCTTTAAACTGCTTGAACACTGCTAGAGCATCACTTTTGTGTTTCAGAAGAGAGACACTCTATATGTCAGATGTAGCACAGATGAATGTTATCCAGTATTGATCACCTTCTGAAATTGCAACTAGCATTTGATCTTTAAGATTACTGTAGACAAGTTCAAGAAGATGTGTTCCTCACTTTAAGAGATCATTAGGGATGTTGTGACAATGCTGTTTTTCAGTGAGACATGGGGGACATATTAGATAAAATAGGGGTTCTGGCTTTTGCTTCATTCCTATAACTAGCTGTTTTATATATATTCATTGTATTGTGTCAATGCTCTGATGACAGCATCACTTGTGTGAGAATGTATCATCTGTGCAGCAGATACTTGTCAAACTTAAGTTTGCTGATTCAGGAAAAGATTGTATAGTTGTATTGATATAACCAATGTTGTTGTTGGTCACAGTTGCAGTGAAATGAACTCTATCATCTTGACATAAAGTGATGTCTGATCTAACAATAGAGATTTCAAACCCTTTTTTAGAAGTGAGATAGTAAGATGTTAATAGATTGTTGTATAGTACTGGTACATGAAGAGTATCAAGGAGCTCAACCAATGCAGATCTCTCTCTCTCAATCTCTGGCTCCAGTATAACTGTCCCAGTCCCTTCTGAGTAAACAACTGTATTATCTGCAAGATGAACTGAGACAATATGCAGAGCATACAAGTTGAACCAGTGATGATGGAAGATCATATGATGAGATGCATCTGTATCAGTATTCCAATGAGATATGGCAGAAGATAATAGATCAGTATTTGCTTGGCTAGCAGTCTCCTTCTTTGCTTCAGTAGAACTTGTAGCTTCCTTTTTGCCAGTCTCCTTTTGCCAATGTCTTGCAGCTATATATTCTGCTGCATGCTTCTGATCACATTTGAGAGAGCACTTCTTGGTCTCACACTCTCTCTCACTGTGGCCTTCATGAAAGCACCATCTGTATGTAGGCTTTGTGCCAGTTGGCATCAGATCTGTAGGTGATAAGAATGTGGTGGCTTTAAGAGCAATATAAATGGAAGGATCACTAGCACATAGCTTTTGACTGTTCTCCATTATAGTATGCAGTGCTAAGGCCTTTAAGAGTAAGTTTGTCAGAAAGGAGAATGAGTAATATGACAAAGTTGCTATATTCAAGCTGATATAAAGCACAGATCAGAGCTATGATGAGCATTTCTTGCTGCAGTCTAAAGTGAACTGAGCAGAGAGCATGGATACAACTCATGATTTGTGGACTGTAGCTGATAAGATCTGAAAATGATTCTTCTGTCTCCTCCTTGAGGTTGAAGAAGCTGTTATAAGCAACAAATTGAGTTGTCAGCTTCTGTTGCTGATAGAGTGTCTTCAGAGTGTCTCACATCTGTTCTGGATTATCAAGACACTTTTCAACATGCATCTTCAGTGACTCATTATGACAGAGATAGATTTGTTGCAGGCAGATTATTATCACCCAGTGAATAACAGCCAGGCTGAGTATGATGGTCAATTGCTTAAAGGCAGTTGACTGTCAACTCAGAACAAAACTGTCTATGCTTATATAAAGTTGACATCAGATGCTTGTGTCATTCTGCAACACTCCTCCTCAACACAATACTTCTTAGAGTTCAAGACCCAACAGCCTGATCATGTGAGTCATCTTCTCCTTTCTCAAGGCTTTGTGAAGATGTCAGCAGGCATGCCTTTTGTGTGAAGATGTTCAATATGTATGTGCCTCTGCTCAACCTCATCTTGTAACCAGTAGAAGTGGAGGTCAAGATGTTTGACATAACTATAATGGTCAGGGTTGCAAGCAACAGAGAGAGCAGACTGATTGTCAATCAGCAGTGGGGATGGCAACAGATGATGGAAACCAAATTCTGTGAACAGATTTTGCAGCCACAGAATTTTCTGTCCAACAGAGACAGCAGCCACATATTCAGCCTCTGTGGTCAATAAGGTTACTATAGATTGTAGCCAGCTCATCCAGCTGGCTGTGCCTGTGCCCATCTTGACAACATATCCCAAGGTTGAATGCCTATTATCTGGGTTTCTAGTATGATCTGCATCTGTGTACACTTTGAACAGCTCTGGGTTTGTAGTATTAGGTGAATGTCAATTTTAGGTCAATTGTCCTCTTTATATATCTGAAGAGATGTTTCAGGGTCTCCTAATGCCTCAATCCAGGGTTTTTGCTGAACCATGATAGAATGCTGACTGCAAAAGCTATGTCAGAATAAGTGGTGATGGCCAAGTATGCTACAGAGCCAAGGATCTGGAGATATGGGATGTGCTGCATGGTTTCCCATTCCTCTGAAGTAGCAGGGGACATCAAGCTGGATAGCTTAGTGTGTGAATCAAGAGGAGTACTGACACTGTTACAGTCAGATATTCCAGTACATTCTAGGATTTTTTGGATGTATTGTGGTTGAGAGAGTGTGAGTGTTCAGTTTAGACAGTCCCTGTGTATTTTGACACTGAGGAGGAATAAAGTTGGACCTAGATTGTGAAGTTTGAAGTGCTTCTTGAGATCATCAACAATATGCTATGCAGACTTCATAGACTTTGTGGCAATTGTTACATCATCAACAAACACAGGGATGATAATTTGAGCATCATCTCTCTTGTACATCCATATGCTGTGTTCACAGCATACTCTGTCAAAGCCTATCTTGGTCATAGTGCTGTGGAGCTTTTTGTGCTATTCATGCTCAGCCTGTTTCAGTCTATAGATAGACTTGAAGAGATGAAGCACTCAGCTCTTATCCTTTGTCTCAAATCCCTCTGGTTGTTGAAGATATACCTCCTCTTTCAGATCACCATTCAGAAATGCTGATGAGATGTCCACACTCCAGAGCTCCAGGTCCTCAAGTGCAGCAAGAGTGAGAACTGTTCAGATGGCTGCCCATTTTAGAGTAGAAGAGAAGGTTTCAGTGTAGTCAAAACCTGGCTGCTGTGAGTACCCTTTTGCAATATAGCATGCTTTGTAGCATTCAATGGATCCATCAGGGTTATGCTTCACTTTAAAGACCCATTTTCCATCTATAGCCTTTTGTCCTAGAGGGAGCTTCACAAGCTCAAAGATGCCACTTTTCTGCAGTGCATTCAATTCCTGCTGAGCTGTCTTATACCATTTTTCACTTTTCTCTCCTGGCCAAGTCATTGCCTCTGCAAGTGTCTTTGGCTCATTGTTAAATGCAGATGCTTAGTTTTCCATCTCTACTGCTGTCTGAAATGTGAGCTCAAGAGCTTCTGTATATGTGATATAGTCATCATCATGCAATACAAAAGTCATTCCTGCAACAACATCTGTCTCAGTAAGCTCTGGCTCAGCAGTGGTTTCATCAGTGGAATCAGAGACAGGTTTATCTGAGTCTGGTGAGTTCATTGCATTAGTGCCAGAATGTTTATGGCAAAAACCATGTCCAGTGTTTGAAGATGGAATTATAAGGCCTTTAGAGTTGTATTATAGCTTGAAGCATGCCCAAAAATGTGAGAGTGGTGAAGAGGGTGTAGGAAATGTCAGAAGACTTGATAGTGGAGTAAGAGGTGATCCTAGAGGTGTTTGCATATCTGATAGAGTGGATGGAGCTGAATTAAATGGTGAGAATGATGATGATGAGAGTTACTCAGATAGCAGAGATGGCTTATCAGTAGATATGTCCTCTCTCCCTTGATGAGGCATTGTTGCAATAGGTATAGCAGTATCTGTGCTGTTATTTCTGTTTATAGGAGGTGTATCATCACTGAGAGGATTTATAATATTTCTGTAGTTTCCAGGAAATACATGCTCATTGAATACAGCATGGCTGGAGGTGATGAACTGCTGTGTAGAAGAGTTCCAGAATAGCCAGCCTTTTACTCTCTCTGGATACCCAACGGAGATACATTTTTGAGTATGTGACTCTAATGCTCAATGTCTTTTTCTTCATATTAGCACATATTCAAGGCATTCAAACACACAAAAGTGAGATATATCTGGTTTTTGATGATTTGAGTCCCATTCTGTGAAGGGTGTAGTGTTTGAAAGAGGATCTGTGGGAATGTGATTTCAGACATGAATGAATACTTGGAGAGCAAGGTTCCAAAATGATGATGGGAGATGTGACTTATTTAGCATGACAGTGATGGCCTCTGCAATCATGTGATTGGCTCATTCTGCTGTGCTATTCTGGTATAGTTTATTGGGTTCAGTGTGTCACCTTTTGATCCCATGCTCAGCACAGAAGTCAATAAACTCCTTTCTCATATATTCACCATCTTTGTCTTTCTGAAACTCAATGATTTTGAGTCCTCAATGGGTATTCTCTGCATATGATTTGAACTACTTGAAGGCATTAAAGGCATCACTTTTATACTTCAGAGATGTGACAGCCCAAGTGTCAGATGCACTGCAGATAAATGTTATCTAGTAGCAATAGCTCTCTGGAGTTGTGACAGGTATTGGACCTTTGATATCACTGTATACTTGCTCAAGAAGATGTTTCTTCCACTCTAAGGGGCCATGAGGAACATTGTGGTGATACTGTTTGCCAGCAAGGCATGGTGTGCAGATAGAATCAGTTGAAAGACCTAACTCTCACTTCATTCCAGTTACTGGCTGCTTTGTGTGCATGTGCTATATAGTGTCCATGTTTCAATAACAGCAATGTCTATGCCAAAGTGTGTTGTCCATCTGGCAGGTACTTGTGGAGCTTGAGTTTGCAATGATAGTGGCCAATTTTGAGAATGAATATGTAGTAGCATTGACATAGCCAATATTGCTCTCATTTACAGTTGCAGTGAATCAAACCTTTTCACTCTGGCTGAAAGTGACATCTGATTCAGTGATTAAGATCTTGAATCCCTTTTCCTGTGTGAGATGATAGGATGATAAGAGATTACTTTTCAATGCTGATACATATAGTGTGTCAAGAAGTTCCACTGCTGAGCTTTTCTCCCTCTGAATCTCTGGCTCCAGTACTACTGATCTAATCCTTGCTGAATAGATGACTGAATTGTCTGCAAGACAAACAGGAATGACATGTAGAGCATAGAGTCAGAACCATTGTTGGTAAGGAGTCATATGATGAGAAGTGCCTGTATTGGTATTTCAATGAGATACAGCAGGTGATGATAAATCAGTACTTGCTTAGCTAACAGTCTCCTCCTTTGTCTCAGCAGAGTTAGCAGCTTCCAAATCCTTCTTTTCAGCCCTCTTGTGATGATGCTTCTCAGCAGTATGGTTGGCAGCATGTTCACAGTCCTGTTTAAGTGAGAGCTTTTTGGTTATACACTCTTTCTCTGCATGATTCTTGCAAAGACACTATTCACATTTTGCAGCAGCATTGGTAGCTGGATTCATGGCTGAATGGAAAGGTGTGGCTTTAAGAGCAACAGAGACTGCTGGATCACTGGCATGCAGCTTCTGATTGTTTTCTTCATTGTGAAATGCAGTGTGGAGTCCTTCAAGAGTGAGCTTATTGGAGAGAAGAAATAGTGATATGATAAAGTTTCCAAATTCAGGCTTCTGGAGTGCACAAATCAGAGCTATAATGAGAAGCTCTTCTTCTAACTGCTGGAGGCCAAAATGAGCAGAGCACAGAGCATGGATATGACTTATGATTTGAGTGCCCTGACTGGCAAGGTCTGGAAGTGACTCTTCTGTCTCCTTCTTGAGATTGAAAAAGCTGTCATAGGCTACAAATTGAGTCACTGGTTTTCTTTGCTGATGGTGTGCCTTTAATGTGTCTCACATCCTCTCTGGATCATCAAGGCAGCTCTTGACATGAGCCTTCTGGGATTTATCAAGGCAGAGGTAGATCATGCCAGCAGCTAATATCTGAGTCTCCTTCCAGCCCTTCTTCTCCTGATATATTGGCTTCTCAGAGTCTGCAAACTCTGGTTCAGGGTCACAGCCAATGGTGATAAGGTACTCATGGTGAGTTTTGAGTAGGGCTAATATGTTTTCTTCCTACTTGCTATAATTGAAGGCATTTATATTGTTGAAGCCCTTTTTGATTGTGTTGAAGGATGGCATGATGTATGTGATGATATTGTTTCAGTAGTGAAGTGACTGATGGAGAGATAGCAGGGCACAAGCAAGATGCAAAGATGAAAAAAATGAAATAGACCTTAAAACACAGGGCTCATAATCTGTTGCAGGCAGGTTATTATCACACAGTGAATAACAGCCAGACTGAGTATGACAGTCAATTGCTTAAAGGCAGTTGGTACATATGACTACTACTCACCTGAGTATGATGGTCAATTGCTTAAAGGCAGTTAACCATCAACTCAGAACAAAACTGTCTATGCTTATATAAGGTTGATATCAGATACTTGTGTCATCCTGCAACAAGATTGTACTAGCAGATGACATCTTTGTTTTTTTTCACTCTTTTCAATCTTTTTTTTTTCTGATATGTCAGATAGTTGAGATCAGCAAACTCTAGTTCAGAGTCTTATCTGATTGTGATGGGATACTTATGCTAGACCTTCAGTAGGACTGACATGTTTTCTTTCCATTCACTATAATTAGAGCACCCAGGCAGTGAATAGAGTATGCTACTCATCTGATATGATGGTCATTGCTTAGAAAGCAATTGACTGCTCAGGAACATTATCTCAAGTTTATATAAGTTAGTCATACTTGGTGAAGTATAGTATTGTCTCACAACAGCTATATGCAATAAAATTTGAGTGCCATTGATCAACTCTCTCTTAACAATTGGAAGACAACTATGCATCCCTGATATATCCAGTAGCTCTATGTCTTCAGGAAGCTTGAACTCAAAGTTATGGAGAATCTCTACAGTGACTGATTTGATCTCCATAGTCCTGTAGACTTTGTAAAACTATAAACAAATTCAATGGCAAGTATGCTCATGCAAATCTCCAACTGAACTCCATAAATCTATGCCAGTTTTTGTGCTCAATAGTGAAAGGCATGCTTTTTACCCAAGGCATACATGGATGCCTGCATCTATTGCAGTGGTGAGTCAAGGTTGAACTGTAGATAATGGCATACTCACTGAATGTCATTCTAGCAAAGCAATCAGTGTTTAGAGAAATAGATAAAAAGAAGGATGCACATAAATTTGAGTACATGTTGAGAGACAGTTGCCTCTTCTCTGCAGAATTCAGAAATTGACTTGGTGTTACAATTTTTCTCACTTATTTCCTTATTTCTCCTCAACTAACCCCTATTTATGCTTAGTCAGAGTGCCAATCCCGGTGCTTAAGACCGTGGGATCAGCTTAGTCAGCACAACAAGCCACATCAGTCATTGTCTTTTGATGCAACAATGACACTCAAGGACAAAGGGCACAAAGACCAGGACATGTACAATAGGAAGTAGTATAATTATCACTATAAATGAACAGTATATAAGTAGGCTAGCTCTCACTGGTATAACTCCAGCTTCAAGCTAAAGTTTATCCATACTATTTCATTCTTGAGCCTCTTGTCAATGGCCTTGAAGCACAATGGTCAACAGAGCATATCAGTGGACTCAGATGTGACTGTATGAATACAATACAGCATCTGTTTATCATGTGTTTTGATCACATGCAACTTAGGTCTAACACTTGGATTCCATTGGTTAGTGTTATCACATCAGACTGTTGGAAGGCTAAACACAACTGAGATGAGCTATAACAAACATTGACAGAATCAAACCATATGCTGGTTATAAGTATACAAGGATGCAGAGATAACTTGTCTTTTGGAGATTGGAATTTCAGTAGTGACTCTTCCATTAGTGGTCATAATGGGCTCTGACAATAGAAGAATGTCTTCTTAGTCTGCCATTTGGTAAATATATGAACAAATGGATGTCTTTGAAGTAATCAGCAACTGATATTCCCTGTTTATACCATGCCCATGAACAAATACAGTGTTGGCAAAGAGCTAATCTGTATTGAGACTTTCTATTGTACAAGCACAGGTTTGACATGTGAAGTTCATGACAGATATATATTGTTTCCTGACTGGCAGTCTGTTTATGTGTAGTGTAATATAAGTATACACAACACCTTTATGACAGTGTTGAGAAATGACATGGAATTATAATCATTGGATTTCAGCATCATGTCATTGTTCATCTGGAACTGTTTGATCTCATCTTGGATCTGCTTTTGGTCATCAGAGTGATAGCTCAGTTTATACAGAAGCAAAGTGATCACATTCATGGTGGTATCATGACCAGCCAATATGAAGACACTATTTGATAAAGATGTTAGAGATGAATTTTCATCAATGAGATGTTACTTATGCCAACTGTGATTTGATTTCATCATTACTCATTTTCTTCTTATCTTCATTGGAAAGATAGGAAAGCACTATGGTCTACAAACCCAAACTAAGAATGAAATACAAAGGATGATTATTCAGGATGAATCTCATCCAGAATGTTTACAATATCCTTTTCCTCAGGGTTCTTACCATTGGAGGCAACTGTGATCACTCAAAATATCTTCAAGAATCAGCTCTGTTTGGAGATGCTGTTGAAGTTCAACATCTGGTGCATTTTCTTGGAGGGAACCAGCAATAGGATGTTCAATACAGAATCTTGCAACAGTCTCCAAAGAGCTATGAACAGAAGATTGATGACATGAGGATGCATCTATGAATCCATACTGACAGTCATGGTAAGGTACTGCATGAGGCCAGTCTAGATGAGATGATGACTTACACTGCATCCTTAAGAGCATCCATCAGCTCCATCTGATCATCATTCAATACTTTGAATCAGAAGAAAGCTGGTATGCAGTCAGTTCTTTTGTTGATGAGAAAAGACACATTGGATGGTATAGTCATTCCAATTATATCAAGCTTGACTTTGCTTGTCTATTCAACTGCATTCAGCACACAAGAGCTATTATTGAGTTTCTTGTTCAATTTATCCATGAGCTATAATGATATCACTGTCTGTATATCTTCATAGTACAAAAACAGATGCATCAGGAAAGCCAAAGATTGAAAAATGAGGAGAAATTTCTGCATCTGAGAAGCAGAAAATAAACCATTCAGGATCTTCTGGTAATGTTGATGGACAGTCCCTTTTCAGAGGATGTCACAGACCTGCTTGGAGATTGGAATACAAGGATAGACATTAAGAAAATCAGCAATCATGTCAATAGAAGATGGTGTATGTCAAAGTATCCTCCAATGTGATATACAGTGCAATATTGTCAGTACCAAGTCATCTTCAGATCACTGACAGCATCTTGTTGACAAATAACCCACTTGTATCCTGGTATACAGGTCAATTGTTTAGGATTTTATGTATAGCAAAGACAAGGGTCACACCTAGTAGAAATGATGGTCATGGTGGACCACAAACCTTTCATAACTTTACACCATAAATGCAGAACAAGGACATAGAGCAGATACATTGTGGCTGGAAGAAAGAACAGTTGGAAGGCTGTCATTGTTGATGAGCCCACTGACAAGTCCATTCAAGATGAGAATTGGATGTATAGCCTGGAATGACATCATATACTGTTATCAAAGTCATCAAATGTGGCCGCTTGGTATACACAAAACTTTTGTCAAGTGATATCCCATGGAATAATTGCAATGACAAGTCACATGTCCAAGGTAGGTAGCAGCATCAAGCCACATAGGCTGGCTATATGGAGTGTGAACCAGGATATTGGACCGCAGCCTAATGATAGATATAGATCCGGGGCACAAGTAGGTCGTACTGCGTAACAGCTACCCTATTGTGACATCATAAAGGTTAACCTGTCGGGTTTCATCGGACCAGTGATGAGTTCAAGTTGCCGATCGGCCGACCCTTTTTCCGCTGGGACCCACCAAACTCACTTGTGCTTATATTTATTCTTGCTTTAACCATAAGTTCAGGAAACCGGCAAAGGAGGATACTTCTCACTGATGTTTTGTAATTTTTATTCATAAGAAACAGGGACAAGGATCTCTTCGGCGCCGCTGCTACGATAGCCATTGAGATCTTTTGTATTCATAACTGCCGGTGTAGGCACAAGTGTGATATATTGATTTGCTAACCAATAAATATGTCCGCGCGGAAGCTCGCTTGTTTACCCGTCCCTAGACGATAGGTCCTCTCTGCATCGGATAAGATGTTAGGCGCCGTAAGAATGCCATATCACTCATCGTACGCCGCATACCGCTGTTTATAGGGCACTTCTCAAGCTCTCGGCGGCGCGGTGGACACGAACCGAAATCGAATACCTAACCCTCCCTGGGCGCAATGAAGATGATCACCTTTCCATGTGTAAATTATAGATACATAGTGCGAATGTACATCACTTTATTACACCTTCCAAAACCATACTTCAGCTCTCTCCCGCACTGTATCACCCTTCGGAGGATCGACGCCGGGACCAGCACCCCAAATCCCGCCGGTCAAGCCAAACCCAACACCATCTTCCTCAATCACAAACTCGGCCGTAATGAGCTCGTCTCTCGCCTCCTGATTCACCCAGAACCCGTCATCCGTAGCCTGACAGGAATGTCAGAAAGTCCATGGAAAATAAAAATGACTGAACCGCTCTACTCACAATACTATCCAAAGCACTCGCATTATACAAATCTCCATCGAAATGCTCCAACACGATATGTGAAGCCCAGATTTTGTTCCACTTGGCTACCAAAGTTGGGATAGCGAGGTCTATCGCGCCTGGGAGGGTCGTATAGACTTCGTCGGTGAGCTTATGGCATTCTGGTAGGGTCGACGACTCCAGACCGACGAGGCAGAGCAGGATTTCACCATACGCATCATTCTTGTACCGTCCTTCCCAAAGTGCTGACGGGGGCTTTGGGTTGTCCGGACGTGGGATTATCTGGGAGGAGGCCTTCTTATAGCTCGCTGCTGTAGCAGCCTTCATTCTAGGGAGCATTTAGGAAGGAGAAAGGGAGAACAGCAGGGAGATGAACACTAACATGTCGTTCCAGTCGATCCGCTCGAGACCGAGAACCTTGTCTATGATACCGAACTTGACAATGTTCATGATCCGGTCGCCGTATATGTCATCGTTTGAGAATACCGCAACGCCAAGATTATCGAAGGGAAGTCTGGCTATCTGTGTGTGGAAACCTATAGCAGATCATAAAGAACGTATAAAGGAAGAAGGGAGAGCCAATCTACCTGGTGCAGAGCCTCCATGCTGGTCAGAACTATGATTATGGTCAAGCCTCACGCGTGAAGATACAGAAACATACTTCAATCAAAGCTGGGAGCACACGTCAATTTGGCGCTGAATAAAAAGCAAATGTCGCTTACTATGCCCTCGATATGCCATAATAGCTTGGCCCCCACCATACACAACAGGAGATAAGGTTGGATGACTCCTGAGAGCGGTCAAGTGGGACTAAAAGTATGAACAGAGTGACCTACATTTGTCCATGAACCACAGTGACCCCGGTGGCCGCCTTCTTGATAATTTCAGGTGGTATGACAGACTCGTGAGTCAAAGGATTTCTGCCATTCAGTAAGAGTGTCTGTAGCCATGTTACCTGAGGAGTAGATCAACAAATTGTGGCTGACACGATGGGTACTCGGCGTACAGCATCTCTGGCACTCATAATCACGCCACCAGCACCAGATAGCACTGTGATTGAAAACCTTAGTTGACTCGTGAGAAGAAGTATCCATGCACTCACGCGATCCGTCGTTTCCATCAACCGAAATCCAGTAAGGCATCGAACGCAATATACCTTGTCCAAACAAATCCTCCGTCCTATTGACCTGATCCCGCGCTATGCCCTCCGCCAAGTTCCCGCTCTCCAACGCGACGTTTCCGGAAAAAGTAGTCGAGCTAAGACCTAAAGGATCGAATATATGTTCCTTGACATATTGCGTGTACGGTATCCTGGACGGCAGCAGGACAGTCGGCAAATACGACAGTAATGTGTACATATTGTTGTTGTACTGCCATTTATCGCGAAACTCTGTCGACGGCCGGAGGAACTTGAATCTGGGGAGCTACAGGCCCGTAAGTTCTAGCTGAAAAGCAATCGGTGAAGCAAGAGTGTTGACCAAAGAGTGTATATCCTCCGTCCAGGAATACATCAAGTCATCCCGAGGGAGACCCGTCCGATGGCTCATCAAATCAACAATCGTACTCCTTGCGGACGCGACAGGATCCCTCAGCTCCCACTCGGGGACGATATCCGCGATCCTGGTGTCCCAGGAAATCCTGGGAACGAGGCTTTCGTTGGAAATAAGAAGGCCAGTCGCAAGAACATTGAAAAGCTGCTCAGAATTAGCTCACATTACCCTGAATTAGTTGATTAATGCACCTTGGAATTAGAACCAATGCAGAAGAGCGTATCTTCCGATACCCTGCTCCCACCCAGCGTCGCGAACCCGTATCCTTTCGTTTCAACCTGCCACCCGCCATCGTCACCACCCTTTACAACGGCTACACCTAAGCCTCCAGGAGACTTCCAGTCCGCCAATACGCCTTCAATGAAGGTGTCGATATCCAGGTCAAGCAGCCTATTCGCCGGTTGCACCTGAAAAGCAGCCTGTTTGTTTGCAGGTAGACTGTAGATCACAACAATCACAAGAGGTGTTAACGCTAGAAAGAATAGGATCCTTGAGTGCATTTCGTGTTGGACACAGAGGGAATTTCGAAATGAGTCAGTTCTCCATTACGTTAAGTGGTGATGCCGTGGTAAGGGTCGGATTTATTTATAACCGGCGTCAATTGGACGAAAAAAAAATGAAAACGATGTGGAACAGGTGCGTGAATAATAAATATGCTTGATCCGAAAGAACATGATGGTGATAGCAGAACAAGAGACGAGACGACAGCGGCAAATAGCGAGATGACAATTTGTGGCTCAAAAAAGGCATCTAAGGATCCTGCCATTATCAATGTCAACCAAAGGTCTAATCTGCGTAGATCTAAGTACGCGTTCTCCATAAATATATAGGGATATCCAGTTATAACATCTCTCTATCCTATAGGATCAGACTGCCCATTGATAATGAGCCGCAGGGGATTATGAAACCGCGTGGAGTATAATGGCGATTGAGTCAGAAAGAACGATCTAACAGGAAGACCGTTCAAGTTGAACCTAACTTCAGTCATGCACGAAAGATTCGGAACGAAGTGCCGGCCTGGAAATTCTATCGTTCGACCCACGAACGAAACGAATATGTTCAACGGTTGATTTAAATAAATAATCAGGACAATCCTCACGACTTAGTCGAGTGCGCGAAGGTCTTGCAGGTAGCCATGAAATAAGGCCAACGATAAGAAATGTGGTTCAAACAGATTCAGTATTTAACTGGTAACGAAAGACGAAGTGGTATGCATGTCCAAGTACGTGCAAGATTTGATATAACAATTAAAAATTCCCTGTCTTGCAACGTTTCTTTCACGAACGGTCAAGTGGTCGACTGCTTTAAGAGTGCTGGACCCTGAAGTGAAATTCGTCACTCGGTCAAAGAACGTGTGCATAGTAGCCACGGGAAACTCACTGGATAAACCACGTTTGGTCACTAGCAATACAGTCTCCACCATGCGCATTCTGGGTGGATTGGCAGTTCGGAGCCACCCAGTCAATGACAGAGGCCTATAATGGAGATAGAAAGCATTGAGCCAATAAATTACAGCAAACAAAAGACCCCATCCTCATACCCAGTCAGTACGACAGTACTCCAGAACCCCGTCCGCTTGATTGGCAAAGAAGGTCTCGCAGCTGTTATAAGTCATGACAACAATATTATCGCCAGCGGTCTGGAAATTTGTTAGAGATCTGCACGGCATTGATCCAGATTGTGTGCATACCCCGTTATTAACATCGAAGTAGGTTCCTATTCAACGGTGAGCCCAAATACCTTCGTAAAATCAAACAAACACGCACCAGTATTTTCACTGTCATAGCGGAGTGCATCAGCAATGACATGGCACTCATTAGGATCCGGGCCACCCCCACTGGGAGTGAAACAGGAGGTGTCACCTGCCCATTTTCATCAATCAAAAACTCCCACACAGAAAATACGCAAATACACTTACACTCTGCGCCACAGACATTGGTAGCACCCGAAGCTTGGCGGGAAGACAAGTCGCTGCGCTTAGCGTGAGAGATCTCGGGGCAGGACACAGTCTCGACCTTGACGTTCTTGTCCACTCCAATATAGTACTCGCTGAGCGTGACCTGCCCTTTGCAGACCTCTTTAAGGTGGTGCGGTCAGGCAACAGCAATGATGATCCCAACAGGATGCATACCTGACAAGACAGGGCTGACGAGTGCCAAACCCGAAAGGAGAAAAGCGAGAGAAAAGTACATGTTGGACGTATCGAAACAGAGGGCGAATTCGTTCGATGGGAAAACCTCAACTCAGCTATAGTGGTTTATATATTCGTGTCCCGAGTTCCAGGCGCCTCCAACTCACCAGACGGTTCCCAGCACGGATAGAGGAGACCGATATGGTTGAGAATAGAGCATCAACTCTGCGCCACTTTACTTATGCCGAACAACCACATGTATGATGAAGCCCTCGAGTAGGCGTACTCGTGACTCGAGCTAATGGTGAACGCGTGGTAGGGTTGCCTGTAGAATGTATAGATTCATATCCGAGGGTCATACGAGCCCGACGGCTCCAAGGAACATCCAGGGCACAATTTCATTGTACAGCCCGCCGCTGGTGTAACTATTACTACTGGTATGTTGATTTTTCCTTTATTCATGTCAGCATTCCGCACCGTCCGGAAAATGAAGAAGTGCCCACAGATCAGTGGCTACTAGTATTACTACAGCACTACTATACAAGTCTGTACAGTGGTATCAGTCCGAAAAAACGCCGACGAGGGCAAGCCTTCCTCTGTTAATATGAAACCAAACAATAGTCCAAGGGAATATAAGTCAAAGTATAAGGGTATCGAGACGCTCAATATGAGGCCTTGATTAGATCAGCCGCCTTTTCAGCAACGCCATACAATCCTGCAGAAAGATGAGCACTGATATGCAAAGGCACAACCGAAGCGTCGACGACGCGAACGTTAGAGGTATCGTAAACCTTGAGCTGAGAGTCGACGACACCTTTACGATGGTCAAATAATGAAAACAAAAAATGAAACATGAAACTCACCGCCAAGACTTCTCTTCATCATAGCCAATGTTCCAATCGGGTGCGACACTGCCGTGAAACCATTCGTAATCCACGATCTCCACTCCTCGTCACTGCCGCGGTCGTCATCGTTAGGAACTGAGTCACCAGGGATAGATTCGCCGGTCGAGAGGTCGCTATACAATTCGTCAGAGTCACAAATCAATTCCGGCCTCAAAACCCCGCTGACCTGAGTGGAGGACTGGCAAGAATAGTGCGAGACAGCCGGGAGCTGGCAATCTGGACATCGAGGTCCCAATCAACGGAGAAATAGTTCACGTTAATTGCCGGCTGAGTGAATGGGTCTGTGGTCTATGAAACGTATTAGTAAAAGAACTCCGGCACACTTGGAAAAAATTGCGCATACCGAGATTTGGACGGTTCCTCTACTGAATGGGAGTAGCTGCCACTCATCAATACCAAGAGCACTTTGGAGAACGTCAGAACCAATGGCACGAAACTCAAACATTATAGCTCACGCTGGGTACCCAGTATCAAAGAAAAGCTCAACGATAGGTGCTGATGTACAATGTTAATTACCATACAGATCTCGTATGAAAGTCCAACTTACCGTTGTGGTTTATGATCAAATCAGCTTGGATGCTATATATCTGTTCCAAAGCATCTGCACTCAACGCTGAGCTTGCTTGGCTGCTGGCCCAGGATGACAGATTAGACTGGATCTTGCTAACAGATGCTGCTGCTTCGTCGCCAAATACCTGATAGATATTGGGGTAGGCAATGGCATCCGAAGGTCCACGTCCTCCATCGTCAAAGTTACCGCCAGCGCCAAGGGAGTTCATTGTCTGGTATTAATAATTAAGTCATGCCAAGGTATGAGAATGATGGTGACAAGCGCCTGCTCCTGAAGATTTCTGCCGACAGTCTTGAGATCAATGAGTGTATCGACTCCTAGAGGTCCCAGGACATCGGAGTCGCCGATTCCAGAAAGCTGAAGGAGCGCAGGAGACTAGGAATGGTGAGTCAGTACGGTAGATATCGTTAAACAGAAGAAGAGAGCAAACCTGGATGGAACCGCATGCAACAATGACCTCCCTGTTTGCAGTGGTAGTGTATCTGGTAGACCCTCCACTTGCGGGAGCAAATTCAACACCAGATGCAGTCAAGAGAACACTACTGGTGTTTGCCCAATTGATCTTAGTAACCTATCATGGCGATTACAGAGAGTTATGTCTTAAGAGCAATGCAATAACGTACCTGATGCTCAGCAAGGGTAAGCCAATTGGATCGTACACTTTCGACGGGGGTAAGGTATGCCTGAACCGAAGAAGAACGATGATCACCGTCATGCCAATTGATGGTCTATGTATATCATTAGCAATAACGAGACGAGGTCAAACATTATGCTCACCAAAGGTGTGATTGAGACCGCGTTGGCTCCGCCACCATTGAGACCGGGGGAATGGTAGATGCCAGTGAGATTGACGACTGTGTTGACAAAGTCGCCCTGCTGAGGTCCACCGTACATCTCGTCGGGGTACGTCACTTGGACAGGTCCGTTGTATCCATGGTAATCACCGTTGAATTGCGCACCCTTTGCAGATTGTTGGTCATTAGGCGCGGAGAAATCCTCCGACTGGGCGGGCAGATTGGTAAAAGATTGGTAAGCAGAATGAACCAAAATGGGTACCTTTTTCATGTAATTAAACATCCCTTGCCAGTTCCAGCCCACATCGGACTCATCGTCTTCCAAGAGTAAGGACCATGCATCAAATTGCGCGTCCAAACCACGTGTATAGTGTCCGCCATTGATTGAGGAACTTCCACCCAGAGTTTTCCCCCTAGCCCAGCCTGAATAATTTGACAGCCTGAAAGGAAAAGACTTACCCACGAATAGTCCTGCCATCGTCTGTCGACCAACTCCAATCCAGTTCGGTGCCGAAGGCCTGAGAATAAGCATAGATATCGTAGACGCGAGAATCGTCACGATTATCTGCTCCGGCCTCGATAAGAAGAACTGTTACACCGGAGTCTTCTGCAAGTCGCGCGGCCACTGTTGTTCCAGTAAGGCCAGCGCCAACAACGATGTAGTCAAAGGATTGAGCATCGGCTTCAGAGGCATCAGTAGTGACTCCAGAGGCGCGTTTGGTTAGAGGAAAAGTGAAAGCATAAGATACTAAACCAAACAGTGTAAGGGAAAGAGAACGCATAGTGATGAGGTTCCAGACGCGACAAGCGCCCATTATTGCCAAGTTTATATAGGTCAAGAGCTTTGCAGCACTCACAAGTAATCCACCATTTCATTTCATCGCTTAAAAAAAGTTGTTACACCGAGGTCGAAGTAACGTTTCAGCATCGAACAAATTTCCACCACGGTATGAAGACGCCGCCGACATGAGAAAAGCCGTTTAGTCGTGTCAATAAAACAAATAAGAGTAATATGAGGACAGATGTTGCAGGAAAGCTTGCTTTGGCATATAAGCCAAAGAAATAATGCGCTACCACTACGAGACCATCAACCGACAACGGGCCGACTATTGAAGCGGAGCCCACTTGCCGGTTCGGCAATTCATTCCGTAGATTTGCCGCATGTGACGGGTTCCTTGTACCCTGTACTCCGCTATGCACGGCCTGGTGTCGTGATCCATGCTTACCGCGACAATGGAGAGTGGTGCCGGGGCTCTCGCTCCCCGTAGCCCAACCAGTGTTAGCACATATACTTGTAGTACAAACTCTTGATTAGCTTCATTCTCAGGGAATTGAAAACCGCAGTGCATATCTCCCGTCCCTCACTGGACGTCCACCCAATTCTGTCTTCTTGGTTTTGCGTTACATATTGTCAGAAACCATTATAACACCAAACTTTATGAGGGGGTGTGTTCGGCTGTTCCCCTTTCTTTCAGGAGATTTCCACCATCATATCGGGCTGGTAACATCAAACGTTTGTTACGGTTCTGGACATGGATACACAATTGTCTACTGGCTGGCAGAAATTTGATAATTGAATTGTCCCTAACCTTCATTTCTGGCGCGTGGATCTAGCCAGACTTTCGGGGAATCTAGGGGAACTTCGAGACCACTGGCTTTGGCCAGGCGTCGGCGTCGATCTCGACCATAGACCAGTGCGCGGTCCTATCCTGCGACCCCCCGAGAGGCTGTTCCAGGCCGCCTGTCCTCACATCTTTGCTGTTATCGACCACCACGGGCGATCAGGACCACCCTACCTTCCCCTAGGTGTGAAAAGAAAAAAAAAAACAATCTTCGGACGAGGTGCCTGACATTTCTTCCTGGTAGAATTCTACAAAATTGGTATCGGCCAATCATCTCCAGTCAGCCGCCGACGCGCTACTTCACAACGACTATCCGCATTCCCCCGACTTCATTCTCGGTCCCGACAGAATAATAACAATACACTTACGAAGAGGGGAAGACCCCGGAAGATCTCCACAAATCACGGTTGTATTGGCGTTGCTAGGTTGCAGCGCATTACCCTCTTGGAAATCCCGAAAAGCACGCGGATCGACACTAAGAAAAAAACTGGCGTATATCTTTTTTTGGGGTCTGGACGACATGTGCTAATGATCGGGAAGAGACAGGGATTTGGAAATAGCGGAGTAGGAAATGCAAGCAGTGATTGAGGATCCTCATAGCGAATAGGTACCTTCAGCGTCTCTCTTGACCCAGGAAGCTCTTCGAAATCAAGGCGACACTCAGTCGTCTTCATCCGGCACATGTCGTACAGCAGGCGTCGCGTCGGGCTTTTTTCCCGATCGGTCAATCGATCAAAGAAAATGCTCAATTCAAATTTGATTACGCAGGGGCGTGATTTTCCTTGAGGAAGAAAAGGCAATTTGAAGGGATTGCATTAAGCCTACATCATAGCAGAAAGTGCGTAAATTGCGTGATTAATGTAGTTGGGACTTGGGGTAGTCTGTCATGGCATAGTATTCCTACTATGGTCAAGATACACAATCTAACAATAATTCATCGAAAGGGGATCGTATCAGCGCACACTAACAGTGTGTAGAAAGACGGTGGATTAGTAGAACGTAAAGATACGTGTCATATTATACTTTCATAGTAGTAGCTCAAGAAGATAAGTAAATTAACTCCTGTTCCAATACCACTATGCTCCCGTTCGCGATGAATACGTCAAAGTCATGGATTCATCGTCATTCATATACGAAGCCTGACTAAGGACATGCGACGGAGGTGGGGTCGTATTACCAAAATGGTAGGCTTGTGTAGTTGTCGGTGGAGGTGTGAGATCGTAATGGTAGTTAGTAGAATGAGGGGAGGTTGATTGATACACATGCGGAGGCGTAGTTCCGGTCCTGTGAAACGTAAGGGAAACAGCAGAGGAAGGGCTACACATGAATTCATCAGATATGTACAGGAAACTAATGCGGTCATACGTACTTTGAATCAGGTGAGTTCCTAGACAAGCCTGCGATGCCGCGCGGATGGATGAAACCTGTCTGTGGTCGCTCGTCATCTGATAGCGATAACATCGGTCGTCGAAGATCAGCCATCGGTTGCGAAGACGAAAACGCCTGAGAGGGCGCGGAGTGAGAGCTCAACGGCACCTCGGTCCCATCGGACGGCATCTGATGGCTGGACATCGTGTCCAGTTCCAAATTCGGTGGGCGCGGTTTTGAAGAGCGGGATAGAGATGGTCGACGATTATGGGAACGATACTTGGAGGCACCAACGGGGATGGGACGAATTTCTGTCGTTATCGGGCGAGTAGACTGTGCAGGGGAGGATGCCGTGGTCGCGTGGGATGTCGATGGCGAACCAGAAGATCCAGGGCGGCGCTGTCGGGAGCTTTGATTTTGGGAAGATGATGGCGACGCGCCTTCAGATGAAGTTGCAGGCTTTTTGGGTTTGTTAGGACCGCGCACGCGACCCTCTGGAGCGTAGCGGCAAATGAGACCTCTGGTAAGACATCGTTTGCACGACGGGTGTTCGCCACTGCACTACATAGTTGAATGTCGGTCAGTGAACAGACAGAAATGACGACGCTGAAATACCTTGGCCTTTCGTGTCCGGCACTTCTCGCACGCTTGTGCGGTGCGTAAACGCGGGTGCTCTGGCGTGCGATAAAAAATTCCAGTCGAGGGATCGAGAGACCCGGCAAACGAAAGACGAGTATCGGTATTTGATTGTGTCTGATTTGCTTGATGGGAGGGTGGCGTGAGTCGTGGGGGTGGATATGAAGATTGCGTAGGGTAAGCACTGGGCTGGGTAGGGTAGTTGGAGGAATTATGAGCGAAGGGAGAAAAACCACTATCAACAGTGTATTGCTGGGCTGTTAGATTGGAGTCATAGGAATCGTAACGAGGGGCCCAACTGTTTGGCTGGGCCGAGGGCTGATACGTGTGTGGCTGGAGAGGTTGGGTCGTATGGAGAGGGCGCTGGGACTGATATTGTGAATGAGAATGGTGGGTAGGATGGCCACCGCTATGAGGGTCATTTCTACCAGCATGAGAACTCGCCTCTGCGTTCGAGTACACCCCAGACAACTCTTCGAATCCAGCGTTCCACGCCTCCAAATTCGAGTGACCGAAGTTCATGGCTCGAGGTGTCGAGTTGTGCATAGGCAGATTTGTAGAAACACTGAGCAAGGTTCAGTACAAAGGAACGGCCATCGCAGTCGTATAAATAAACAATAATTTAGTCCAGAGCACTTCATCTAGATGGACAACACATACTTTCCGAGTTCGGGACGGCACATACCAGATCGGGCAATGCAAAATTTGATGCTAGATCCGCAAACCAATCACAATTGTGCCGCTGGTCCGGCTCGGCGACAATAATGATACCAAAGGAATTCATGCAGTGTTTTTCGACTCTAAAAAGCCATAGTCAAATTCTACAGAGACGAGGTATTTCACTGAGATCTCCATCATTATTATGGATTTGGTACTTAATTTCCTGACACCGATCTGTTTTCATCGTCGGGACAGGGGCGAAGACGACGACAGAAGACCGTAGTGAAAAGGTTAATCCTCGTGAGATAAGGTCAAGCCAACCGTATCTGAAACATGAGAATGATACATCTAAAGGAATAAAAAATGTAGTCGTGCGTATTGCACGGTTCTAGTTCACCGTGTCGAATTCCAAATACAGTCATCAAGTTGAGGCGGAGTAAGCCCACGCCCTCAAGTATAAAGACAACGTGTCGGAAGAATGAATAATGCCTTCGAGGTTGCCATCAGATACAGACCGTGGTATCAGGCTTCAACCTTTCGGAGGTTGAGCTCCGAACTTTCAAGTTACCGGTCATGCCGAGTAATGTCCCAGCGAGGTAAATCCAAATGGCTGTAGAATCAGGTACGTATATTGACGATTTCGCGGGAGGCTGTTAAGCTAGTTAGTAATAAAAAAAAATTACCCATTCGGAGGCACCCGCGATCACCAATTCGTCTCCGTTGACCATAGTAAAAATACGAATAATATATGAGCCACTGGCACCAAGGGCGAAGAAAATAGCGTTCAAAAATGCCCGTGCACCCGAAAGATGTTGTATGAGACTTGTATACTCTATTCATACGGCAAAAATTCAATGGAGGCAGCAACTCACGTGTACGCGACTGAACCCATGGATGGAACTGGAGACACGGATGCTATCATCACGTTTTCGATTTTATATATTGTTGCGATCGGACTGTCTGTCTTTATGAGGATCTTCAACGTAGAGATAAGCCACTGAAACAATCTTGAATTCGGTCTGGGCCATCAAAACTATAGCATTCAAAAGTTTCGCGTTTTCTTTTTTGCCCTCAGGATCTGTGCTTGTGGCGTCATATATAGCCCGTCCAAGTTTCGAGGTTCTGTTATTGCCAAAGAAAGGGAAGACCCGCTTCAGGAAAGTCCGAGGAAACGAGTAGCATAAAACGCATTACGCAAACTAAGAACTCCTTCACTCGTCTGTGAGCGACTAAACCAAGCGAGATGAGAAATCGACACCTCGGTGAGCTCAATAGTGATCAACAAACTCTGAATATTTGAATTACGGATGGGGACCAACGAGAACTGCAGTATAATCCATATTCGGGTAATACTTGCCTTCTTGCGTTCGATGAGATCTCGGTTGAAGAAGTCTTAGGACTAAATCTTACCTAGCCTTAGATTGAGAGAGATACTCGGCGACTGAATGACAGACTGTAAGGAAGAACCCCCAATCCGAAGTACCTACATCCAGCCCAAAGTAAATCATAGAATAAACCTGGAAAAGTGACGCACATATCTTTGCAAAAAGTGAACATTCCATCAGGTCGCAAAGAAACTGTAGATAGGACTGACCTCATAGATACTGCGGGCGTACAGTAGGGTGTTTGTAGTAAAAATAGACTTTGAAGTGATGAAGCGACGAAGATCAAATTGGTCGGGGTCGAGGACTCGGTGCACACGGGAAGAGCGAGCAAGGAACGACACATAGGGCGGCGAATACAGGTTCGAGAAAGTTGGTCTTTGGGAAAGGAAATTTTGGGGATCGCTGCTCCCGAAAGGTGACCGTGTGCTGTCCTTCGCAGAATGAATTGCCAAGACCGCCACCGGCGTGTATTATAATTATTGGCAGACCAGTCCGCCCAAGTTCCATCATGATAATAGAGATTCCAGAAAAGGGTCGCTTATGGAATAGAGAAAGCGTGTCGTCCGTCGGAGGTACCTTTTAGCGAAATTTGTCGTCGAGGAATTTGAGGTATTCCTTCACATGTTTTTGTGCCTTGCGAGCCTACTACCCGGCTTCTTAATAAAGTGAACTTACACTTGACTGGAGTGGTGGCCAGTCTGAGAGTACCCCGTTTATTAGGTATTTCTGCGGCGCTGCAGCGTAACTTCAGTATTCTCTTCGCAATAACAGAAAAGAAGACTCTTAGAAGAGTGCGTGCTTACCGGGCACATCAATGACCACAAGGCTATGAATCCACGCTAACGTCAGGAACGAAGTTGCCGAGTCCATGGGAAGAATAGACGCGAAATCCTATTACGCACGCTTACAGCGTGGACGAAAGTGCTGCGTACATGTACGTGAAGATAATGCCTGGAATCGATCTCAAGACAGTTTAGCGTCGAGTCAAATGAATATGGTTGGAGACGGGGACCTCATCCATCCACCGTTCGTTCGTTCGTCGTGCACTGAAGGGCGACAAGGAATGATGCTCCACCCATTGAAACTCAATCTCCGTTAACCACGAAGTGTTGAGGATCGATGTTCGTCGATTGGCTCATAGACAGATCGCAAGTGTTGACAGTGGGCTGTGAAATGTGAATGACTTGGTTAGCCTTCTCGTAAAGAGTAGGTATGAGAAGCTGACTAAAGGGAATGATGGCAAGTCAGGACTGAATAATGGGATAAGGTTTAGTCTTGAATGACTTTGTGCTTTCGGTAGCGTCGTCCGATCAGGAAACAAGGTTTTCGACGCAAAGCCGCGGATGGAGTACAACCTGCGGCAAAAAAAAGATGACCTATGAGTGGACTAGAAGACTTAACTCTGCCCTTACCTGGCAAAAACTGCTCCATAGGGTCACTGATATCAGTTTTCGCCGTGTCAGAACTTTGTTTCAGACCGCGATTGCTGGCTATATGAAGAAACTTGTGAGTCTGAAGACGTTTTGGAAGTCGAGACAAACGTAGTCGTTGTGACGTACCTAACTTGCTCCTCGGCAGGTATAGAAGTACCGTGACTGGCGCGCACGTTGAAACACCACTGTGAGAAGGCCCATGTTCTGGGAATGAGTATAAGGGCTGGCAGTTTACGATCTTGAGCATGTCCCAGGAGCTAAGTTGGCTTTAGTCCTACCTATTTATTCCAAAAGCGCTATGCCACTCTGGCCACCAGAAATAAAGTCATTCTGCAGCCTGAAGGAGAGACTCAGCAATTATGACCAGCACCTCCGCTGGCAGAGGTTAGATCCAGAGATATTGCAATGTTACGATGTGAGAAAAATCATTAACTTGATGGCATTGTACCAGGCTGGTTGTTGCGATAGGATGTGTTGGGATTTTGCCGGAAAGTTCTAGAAAGGGCAATCCGGCATCATGCCGAGAGTTGATGAGTAAGCTCGAGAGAAAGAGAAAGTTGTAGTAAATTCTACATATAAGCCTGGAGAGTATAAATACAAGCTCTGTAGGAGCTGTAGAATAATAAGTTCATTCTATCTGGTCTTAACAGCCTTGAGTCTACCCTGTGCAACACCCAGGATTTCCAACAAGATGCATGGCAGATCTAGGAAAATGAGTTTACTTTTGTAAAGATTGGTCTTGTAAATGCATCAGCAAAAATTTCAACTTTTAGCCTGATTTCTCAAATCATGACATGTCACAAAATCAAGGATAGCCTGGAATGTGTATGAAGAGAAATATGGTGGACAACTTGGCCTGGGATCCTGATATGGACTGAAAATGCAGCAGGGGTTCCTAACACAACCAAATTGGCCGGGACCAACTTGAAGGGACATACCTGAGCACCATATATTATGGTCATCACTTTTCAAGTCTCTCTTTCATATTGTCAGCTTGTGATCAGGCCTTACAGCTGACAGCAACTTTGAGCAATTGGAGGAATAAGCCTGATACAAGTTGACAATATGAAAGAGAGACTTGAGAAGCAATGACCATTATATACAGTGCTCAGGTATGTCCCTTCCAGTTGGTCCCGGCCAATTTGGTTGTGTTAGGAATCCCCGCCGCATTTTCGGTCCATATTAGGATCCCGGGCCGAGTCGTCCGCCATGTTTCTCTTCATACACATTCCAGGCTAGGAGGAGAGAAGGAAAAGTAAGTGCGGCAGTGACCCAGAAATATCAATATGTCTCGAAAGCTCAGATACAGTCTCACCTTGCGGGGGATCTCACTGTGTGTCAGAACCCTTTTATCCGAACCTTGGTGTTTGCGTGTGCAGCATAATTTGAAGGCGAAATGAAAAGGCATTCAATTGAACTCTCTCTGATGCTGCAGCTGCCAGCGAGGAGGTAGCATATCACTATCACGGCAGGTGAAGGTGACTGACCATCGGCAAAGAATCACAACAATATACATGTCATGACAACGGGCACAGGGATAGAAGATACTCTCTTCACGAATTATGTACGTGACTGGTCGGCCTTTGTCGGGGACTGTTGTTCATCATCTTCGTCAGACAAAGATAGGCACAGATTACAAGGACAGGCACAACCTTTCCACCGACCCTTTTGATCCAATGCAGCAAGACCGAATCTTCCTCAAAATGCCGAGAGACGAGCGTGCCTGTATCCCAAACGACGGCTCTTGCATTCAGGAGTGCACACATGTTTCTCTGTGAGTCCAAAGAACAATGACCTTCTCGGAATGGCCGGAGTGCTTATTCTTGGTATAGTTGGCAACTGATTGAAGGCTCGATTGTATACGCGTGTATCCATCCAGCTTTTCATGGACGGGAGCAATGTCAGTTACAGTGTGCATACTACACTCAGAAACGACCTGCCGTGCGTAACAGATTCGTTATTTCAGACGAAATGTTTGTTCGCCAGAACACCCGGATAAGGTCTAGGCGGTGCCGAGCTCGTCCAATGCTCTCGTCAAAGTTTTGTTAAATATTCATCCCCGGACTCTACCCACCCTTATTGTGAAGACTGCCTGCGCACCGGGGGGCGTGTTTTATGTTCGCATGTTCGTATCCCAATGCGTACTTTGTATTTCGTCGATGGTTGATACCTACTATCCGCAGCACTATCGATGACGACTGCCGACACGAGGGATGGTGTGGCGCTGGATATTGCTCCCTGTCCCTGCAAGGTGGTAGATTCTACCAGATTGAACAGATCTGGACAGGTCACTCTATCAGGGACCATACTAATTGATCGTGTGCCTTGGCCCTCTTACGAACCAAATCTACGGAGTATCTACGAGCTGAACGCCGTGATGTCAGGGCTTTTCACCGCGAGAATTTTACTTTCTTTTCTGCTGTTCCGCCACGTTCCTTTCTCTTGTTCGGAACGGTGACCCTGACAAGTTCCTGACACGATGTCTGTAAGTCCGCCGAAGACGGTTTCTAAGAGGTCTCAAGTTCTCTTTCCAAAGTTCGCAGGTCATACAGTGCAGTAGAATTTGTTCAGGGTAATCCATTTAGACGGGGTGGTGGCAACAAGAGCACTGCACTTTCGAGTCCTCTTTTAAGTTCTCTAATCTTTCTGACCACTGTGAAATGTCATTCGACCTCACTGCTACTGAAATTCTCATTCCCAACCAAGGCCTCTCATGTTTGGGTGCGAATATTGTTATCTGCGCGGTCCTAGATGATAGCAGATGGCTAGCAGCTGAATCATGGGAGCTAACCCGAGGACTCGTTACTAAAGGAGTTTGTTTTTAAATCCGCCTAACTGTTCCTTTGTGCAACCAAGGCCACGAGTCTAAATTTCCAGGCTTCGGGCATTCTGTGCAGTCACTTCACTCAGCTCACCCGGTGTTAGATAAAAACGTTAAGATACGGGTTCAGCAGAGGAGCATGGATAGGGGTCAATGCGGAATCAGTGGCGGTGTTTCCAAACATTTCAAATTTCCTCTCCTTCCGTCTACCACGACCTCCTGTTTCTCTTCATCGTGCGGTGACGTGATATATTACAAGGATTCATATATCCACCTAAACGGTCACTTTTGACGACTGTCTCCAATGTTCGTGGAATTAATGCCATCGAATCCGTGTTGGCAACCTTTTGAGCGGAATGCTCGCAGTCTTCGCCGTTTCCGTATCGCGGCATAAGATGTTACAAGGGGACTATCTGAATTCACCTTTCCTCATGTTGGGCATGGATCCCTTCCATACGGTGAGTGAAGCAAGGATTCTGGCTCCTTTGCTTTGTTTCTAAAATCCTATAGAAGCACCTGCTCAGTACCAAAATGGCTCCCGCCTGCATTGTCTTTACCTATTAAATGGATCACCATTTCTGAGGGAAATGTTCCCGTGCCTTTTGTCTTCGATGTCGTAGAGGTGTGTTGAACCGATATCTATTCTCAAAATCTGAACCCGACCCTTCTTGTACTCAAGAGGTTGTTACTCTGTCATGGCTAGCAGATCTCTGATATCCTGGTCCAAGACAGTGGATACGAAATGGCATTGGGAGTTCTAGAGGATATATACGCTTTACTGAGTCGTGGGGCCGGGTCTCTCTTCGTGAGCTACGCTATGCCCTCGTCGTCGCCATTAGTCTTATCTACACCTTCAGGACAGCACTATTGGGGTGTTGCGGAGTCTTCATCTTTGTATCATCTTGGTGCCCGCCGAAGAATCTTTGTCAACAACAAACCAAGGAGCCGGTGGTCCGAGCTCAAATGTTCTCAGTGAAAATTCCCGGCTGCTTCACTATTGCCTCCGCACGGTGAGAAAGTAACGAGTTTAGCTTCTTTTCCTCTTTCTAAAAGTACTTGTGAGCAAGTTTCAGTGTCGGACAGGCTGCTGTTTCCGGGGGAATTCCGCGCGAGGCTTGCGTCTAGTTCGTTTGATAGAGCAGAGGCGCGTTGAACCAATGGTTGCTCTCAACTTCCGAACTGAATGTCTTCTGGTATCCAGACATCGGGTTACAGATTCATTGTCTCCTAGTCGCCAACGTAGGATCCGAAGTGGCATTGAAATATAAGCTTATTTGTGGCTGCCATTTTCAAATAGGTCCTGACTTAGACGTCTCGGACTGAAGATTTGTTGGAGCCAAGTGATGCCAAGAACAAGACGCGGCGTAGCAATGAATGAATGCGTTTTCTTTACTCGCAAGGTGTATTCCTACCGTTTTCCCTTCGCCGAGTATAGTGCTAAGTGATGCTCTGAAGTGATGTGTGAAGTTCTTACCAAAACCGTTGTCATTGCAGCGATCGGCTGCGTTACGCAATGGATACTAGTGAGACGGCGAGCGCACACGTACGTTCGGCTAGCTCTGCCATAGTTCTGCCATAAATGCTGCCCTCTAACAGGATTATCATCTACCCTTTCAATGGCTCTTAAGACTCATGAACAATTCGTTGCCGACCAAAACAGGATTATACCTCCGGTCGTTACAGTCGACTTGACCGGGAAAACGGTCGTTGTTGTCGGGGCAAACATCGACTTAAGATTCGAGGCGTCAAAACATTTCGCTAGGATGAATCCTGAACGATTGATTCTGACCTGTAGAAACGAAGAGAAGGGAAAGGAAACGGTCCTTCGTGAGTCTGTTGTCTTGAGATTTGCAAAAGAAACTGAAACTGGTGCTGTAGGAATCCAGAAGGATACGGATTATTCGAAGGCGGAGCTCTGGATTATTGACCTCGCGAATTTTGGAAGCGTGACGGCATTTGCTGACAAGTGCGAGCGGCGAGCTCCGCCGGCTTGATATATTGGTCGAGAATGCAGGGATGCCGCCTTTCGGCAGGTATAATGTCGTCGAAGGTTGGGAGACCTGTTTGCATACCAACAACCTCGGTCCTGGATTATTAGCCATTCGCCTAGTCCCGAAGATGATTGACAGTACTCGGAGATTTGGGGTATACCCGAGAATCGTCGTTGTCGCCAGCGACGTGCATTATTGGACGACGTCCGAGGAGGTGGTCGAGTCTCCCAACATCCTTTGTCAAACTGTCGAGAGAAGAGTACAACACACCAGACTGAGCTCCATTAACCCTTAACCTCGTTGTACTGTTCTGAGTCTGCTTTCAGAATCATGAAACGACGATATTTTGATCCAAAATGTATGATCTACCTCCTAGATTGATCTGAATTTCTCTCAGTGCTTAACGTACCCTTCGCTCGCGCCTTTCAACAACGCCTCCCTTCCCCTCCTTCGACTATCACTGTCAACTCCGTCAACCCTGGGTTCTGTATCTCGAATTTTCGCTACCCCAGGAGTAACAAGAGGCTGCCTTGGCTTTCACAACGGAGGAGGGAAGTCGACAGCTTGTGTATAATGCCATCGAAGGGGCAGACGACGAGAACAAGCTTCGAGAAACGTACATATCGTTCTCAGAGGTCGTGGAGGAAAGCGATTTCGTGATCGGCGAGGAAGGGAAGGTCGTACAGGACAAAGTTTGGGTGAGTACCTTAATCGGTTAGTGAGGTTTGGAACTGATTCTGTGCTTTTCCAGTAGGATGAAATGCTGAGGATCTTGGGAAAAGGTGTTGAACCTAAGGTTGCGGTTGTAGCTTGCGAGTACTTGACAGACTAATTCCCTATTTCCACGTCAATTGAAGGACGAAAGGAAAATCGAAACTCAAGATGACTTCTTCAATCACGGACATCGATGTTGCGGCCAGCCAAAAGAGTCGCTTTGCTTAAAACCACCATTTTCCACGACTCCCATGACACAGCTTGTATACTTATCAATTGTTGGCACTTCAGTTCAGTTCTTTCTTCGTGCCGCTGATCAGAAACCTGAGCGTACCACTTAGTATTGCACTTGAAATTACAATGATTACGATCATTGTATTTGGAATTTCCAATGACACCAATTACACTGTCAGCCGACGTTAATCACCTGTGTAACGAGACTTGGTCTACTCGGTCGTGCGGGTTGGCCACAAAACATTCACGATTTGCGGATCTCTGCCTTATCTTAGGCGTTGCCGAGGATTGCCGAAACCGGGTCCGGGAAACACACTTCGTTTTGCCTCGTTGTCGCAACGTGGACAGCACTCCTTGCTTCCAGCCTCCCCGTCCTGTTTCCCAACATCGAGACAATTTCACACCATAGCCGGAAACGCAAAGCCGCTGTACGTATATGTCGTTTAGGTCAATGTTTACACAATAGTAATCACCCTGATTGTAGTCGATATGCCTCATAATTGCTCAGAATGCGGTGCTACGTGTGCAGGTATACCGTTGTTTCGACCTGCTCCAGATCCTGAAATTGAAGCTCTTCTCTCCACCAATTTACCACCGTCTGAGGCGCAAGAGGCGTTCTTCAGAGAAACGCGGCGGACTAGTGAGCCGCGCTTGGCCGACGTTGAGGCACATATCGCCGATGCGCAGGCAAAGTTGGATGGGCTATTACAGGAGCGGGATAGTCTGGTTTGGAACATACAGCGCTGTACCGACGTCTTGAACCCCGTTCGTCGTTTGCCTGTTGACGTGTTATGCGAAATATTTGCACACGCCATGAGAGGTGCCAATGATTCATATACCGTCTATTCAGATCCACACCCGTTGAGTCAGCGGATTGGTGTTCCGTATCAATGGAAGCTTGGCATGGTTTGCTTAAACTGGAGGCACGTATTGCTGAAGTACCCTCGAATATGGTCCATGATCGACGTGACTTGTCCGTCGCCCTCATTCGATTCCTGGGACCATAGGCCGCAAGATGCTCGTCCACATCCGGAGGCAGCACGACTGCTTTCCATACACGTCTGTCGTTCCGCCAACCATCCTCTCCGAGTCAGACTTCGTGGCCCGATTCCACAGTCACTCCTCTTCATCTTAATGTCAGCATCGTATCGATGGGAACATTTGGACTTGGACAGGGATAGTCTCCTGACTGTAGACTCGCCTTTGGATGCCCTGATTAGCTTCCAATACAGCTCGAGCGAATACGGGTCTACCACAATGCGCGAGGAAGTCCCGCTGCTGCGTAATGTTACCAGCCTTCGTCGGCTTATTGTCGAAAATGTTCAACCTTTTCTACACCCCGACCGCGTCATCATTCCATGGACACAAATAAACTCCGTGGTGGTCACTGGGTCTCTCTCGAACGAAGATGCTCTCGCACTCATCAGGCTCGCACCCAATCTTGCCACCGTGGCATTCCAACATGTTAAGCATTCTCTTCTCCACCCATCTCACCCCGTACCTGATTCCATACATTCAACGTCGCTCAAATCATTTTCACTGGACGTCGTCTTCCCCAGGACACGCCGTACCAATACCAATTATCCTTCCACAATCACAGTTCTGCTCAATAGTCTCACTCTACCTGCTCTTGAGCACTTTCGAATCAATTTCGGTGGCCCTTGTGAGCTATCCGAGAGCGTTACGTGCCTTGTGCGTAGATCACGATGTGCATTAAAGCGTCTGGTTCTTGTGCAGGCCCCCACGAATGATTGTTGGGAGCTTCTCGGAGCGGATGAGTTTGAGAATCTGGAGGAGCTTTTGATCGAAGGGCTGGAAAATGTTGCCCACCTTCAAGGTGTCCTTAGAATTCTTACCAAATCGACTGCCCTTTCTCGACTTCGAACTGTCGAGATCGATGCGTCTGCCATGGAGGATAGCATCGTTAATTGCCAAGATGCTGTCGTCCGGTTTCTGGAGTCCCGCAGGGTTGAGAATGGGGGGTTGGAGAGCTTGACGCTCCGTACTCCGGCGTCGTTTGATATCTCAGAGGTAAACGTCCAAAGATTGGAAGGCTTGCGGAGGCTGGGTACGCGATTTTATATATATCGGTCATTGATGTACCCAGCAAGCATCGTACTGGAGTAGACCGCTGCTTTGGCGAATGTTTTCTGTAAAAGTCTCCCGAGTCTATAGGAAAATATTGATCAGAATGGACATGGTATAGTGTTTGATGCGGTACAGACTCTGAAGGAGTAATTACTTGAGTGGAGTAGTGGTCATGGTGGTGCGTACGTGAGTGGCTATTTGGGTTTAAGACGATGGAAGGGACAAGAGGAGAATAAAAAGAATAGCAAAAGAATGGAAGAACATTTGGCGAACGAAAGAAGGGAGACGCGATGATAGCTACAGTAAAGAAACGTGCAGGAGATTCTCATGGCAGAGACTTGTCAAGCGTTCCCACACACAAAATGTCGCCAGTGAATCCATGATCGTCAGTGAATGGGCTTGGACTAATATTGCTTTTGTATGTCAATTAGCGGTGACAAGAAAGGGATACATAGCGGAAGCGGTGTTAGTGGTTCAAGTTATGGAGTACACGAACGGGTAGCCATGGTCAAAAAGCCTATTGATTTCATTGTAAGTTCTCAAGCGTTGTAAATAACAGCCTGAATGATATTACCAAACAAAAAATCCTGAGAAGCGCGCGGATTCGGTGGGCGAAGCTGATTTTCACATGTCCTGTCTTCCATGCCTCACAAATTGATGACTTTGAACGAGCCTAGTTTTGGACCACATCGGAGAATATGGCTCTCTTTGGATAACGCTCTTCGACTGCTTAGGTAGGCCCACTAGTACTTATGTTCTACTCTGTTAGTGAGCATGCTCTGACACTTGGTGTTTAGAAGAATTCAATGTCCCTGACACTGGGCTAAACCCTGGGTATGCTACTAGACATGTGCATTGTGCTCCGTCTCTGTGAGAAGTTATGATGTACTTCTAACGAGCTAACCATATGATTGGACGGGAATAGAAGACTTGTAACCTCCTGCCTCGCTCCTTCATATACAAGCTATTTTCAATATATCGATTTTGCTCTTCGGTGACAGCGGGGAAATGTACAAGTTATACAAGAAAGAGGGCCTAGGGAAACCCACTCGACTTGTGTCAAGGTCGTTTGGTATGAACGCATTGTGTTAGATCATTGATGAACCTCCAATTTCGAACTCAATATTACCTTGGATCCAGCCGTCGTCCTACTCTGGCCTAGCAGATTTCTGATCTCCTAGGCCCGCTGGATAAACAGGCGTCATCTCACTATATGGAATACAAATGTCTAGTCGCGTATCGCTTGTTGTCTGGAGGATAGCCTCTTGACGAATTCTAGAAGTCGTAGTTTTCAATATGGACTGGGTCGAGGATGGTGTTCTCCGCTTTCTGGACTGGGATCGTACGAGATATAGCGCAAGGTGACCAACCAGGTACATTTGCCCAAGTCACACAACAGGGTAGCAACCGGCAAGGAGGCGTGAAGGGGAGAAGAGGAGTGATAAGAAACTCTTCATGCTGTGTAAATCTGAGTCAGTATGCACAATTATGTTTTGTCTTCACCGCAAGGATTATTGCATTCACTACGCTATCTCGCTACGTAGCCCAGAACTCACTCTAACATCAGAGTTGTAGCGTTGCGCTGGTCCGGGTGGAGATGAAGACATTGGAAGTGACTAATTCAGTATTATGGTTAACATTGTCGTCAGTCAGACTAGTCCAGGTTCGCGGGCTTCTATCACGCACCTGGATTTACGTTGAGAATGAAGATTCTTTCCCCCTTTAATGTATGCAGCCTTATTGAATGCTATCGACAGCTAAAAGTAATATTGATGCCTGAAGGGAGTAAAGTAGAGACGATGTAAATGCTAGAGTCTTGCAACATCACAGTGGACTAGGATTCAGACAGGTGAAAATGACGTCCGGACGTGCCCGGTCCCAGTAGGACATTCTGTCCAGATGGACCTGTCTTCCCTTCCTACGACTCGGATTGTTTTCCATTAATGAACCTACATCATGTTACAACAGGGCAAGTGCACCCACTCTGTCAACGTGAGTCTGGATGTCACAAGGAATGTAGCATCTTGATATCGTGATCTTTCTGTATGAGATCATACTCCAACGCGCCAGAGATGTCGCGTATGCAAGAGGCCAAATGAAGAGGATACCTGACATCCCCAGCCTTCCCAGCCCAGTCAAAATCAATAAACCTGACCCTATCACCTCCACTCTCTTCGCCAGTCGCATCTGCAATCATGATATTTTGCCTACGAAGATCTCCAAAAACAAGGTCTTCGTTGTGAAGCGCGTCGACACCCTTCTTGACAGCCATCTTGACGTCCCCCGGTAGGGATTCATCGCTATAGGCATGCGCGAGTGTTTGACCTTGTACGTATTCCATGACAACCATCTGTAGCTTGCCATATGAGACGCCGCACCCATCGATTGGTCCAACGTAGAGAAGCGCCGGCGCCAGCTGAAGCTCCGCCAACAGTTTGTGTGCTTCTGCGCCGTAATGCTGGATGAACTTGACCACGACCTTCTTCTGCCCCTCCCCATCCAAAGTGGCTAAAAACGTCACACATGTTTCGGCCAATTCCAGTGGCGAACTGTAGGTGAAGCTGACGTCCTTGTTATTGAATCGATAAGAGGTGATTGAGGGAAAAAAACGAGGATGGAGCTTGTTCTCTTTGAGAGGCTGGGATTTCAGGTTTTCATAGTAAGTTTTAAGCTCTTTGACTGAACCTTGGAGGGCATAGAGTATACGGGCAATGCGAAGAACGTGGTCGTCGTTGCCAACACGACTGTTTCCAAGCCACAAATAGTCCGTAAGACGTTGAACGATGACCTGGCTGGTGAACACAGCTCCTAATACTATCAGCCACGGTCCTGCCACTCCAACAATGAAACTGGGACAGCAGCAGCCTTCACGAATTTGCCGATGCTGTGTGAGAGAGTACAGTCAGTGAGGGTGGCAATACATGGTGACGTAAGAAGCCTACAGTTGCATCAGCCCAGAATTTTAGGTAGGAGAAGGAACCCTGGACAGAGGGCTCTGATCCGCCGGCTCCAAGTTCACTTTTCTCCTCTACGATGACGACTGCAGCCGTTTCATCGACGGTCGTGTCTCCACACAAATAGATGTGGTCCGCCAATGTACGATCGAAGTTAACGGCCTGGTGAAAGGATTGGTTAAGAATGTTGGATAGCAACATCCAGGACTGCTGGGTACGTGGTTGTTCAGAGACCTGGATGGCAGAGCTGGAACGCATGAGGCTCGCGGTATCACGAACGATATCTTCAGGGATGACTATCTCTGTATCCGCAAGGTTGGCGCGAAACTGAGCGAATACAGGATGAAAGAGTTCGATAGGTGGCGCAATCGTTTGTCCGTATGCGGTTGCATTGTAACGTCCATCCAGAATGGGGAACTTGTTACCCTGATAGGCGTTATAAGACTGGGATTGGGCGTTGACCGACGGACTTTCGCACTTCCTGGCACCGGCGACGACAAGTTTGTACTCTGAATATGAAAAATCAAGATTTGGAACGTGCTTATAAAAGAAAGATTGACAGACTTTGAGCAAGCACCCCTATGAAGTCGTCGAGCTGAGCCTCTTCTGGCAATATGGGTCTGGCTCGCGCGGGCGGCCGCCGAATCTCGATGATTATATGTGTCTTTTTGACTTGCACATCCAACTGACACCGACTCATCTCAACAATAGATTCGACGGTTTGCTCGTACTCTGCAGGTGTGGCGACGTCACTGAGCTTGTGGTCTGCCAGTCGGGCCCTCAAAGCTTCTGGAGCTGAACGCCCAAAAAAAAGGAATTCATTTGGCTGCAGAGGAGGTTAAGCAAGGTACAATGACAAGAGTCCACGCACCAGCCAGATGAGAGCATCCTGCGTTGGTATAGAGTTGTACTGGTTTTCAATCTCCCTTAAGAGGTCTACCATGTCCTTGTCGTCGTCAATCTTGACTCTGATGATGCCATTCTTGACATAGCCATCCTCTATGAGCACTGCGTAGACTGCCCGCTCTGTCGGCATTGTGTTGGTGGTGGCCACTTGCCACAGGTGGTGGTCGTGATTACCTTACAAGGATTGCCGACAACAGAAAGAAGAGGTAGAGCCTCAATGCCTGGGATGAGTGGTTAGGGATTGAATGACAGTGAGAGAGTGGAGCTCACCTCACCTCGGGGTGCAGGACGGAGATGACAATGAAGCTGAGACACTGGCACTGATGTCTCTTATGAATGAGCCTTAGCCTGAGATCGGCACTGAAACAGAGACGGCACCAGCGGCCCATCATCGTGGACGGAGCAGTGAGGTCTACGAAAACGCTCCCTACCCTTGGAATCTGCCTTTAGAGCGAGCCTGTCATAAACTTTCCTTTTCTGTCATCTGCCAAGTACAAGTAGGTGGCTGTGCTTAACGGATCAGCGGTTGGGTGCTATCGCCCGGCCCACCTTTCTCGTAGGTGTGCATGGGAATTCCCCATCTACTGTTCATTCCTCCGACGAAGCTCTCAGCTATTATCGAGATGCTGAATCATGATGGGTCTGTACATAATCATCATTGGACCATGAGGGCTTTGGGTTCTGTTTTTCGGTGTGGAATGATACGTGCGGAGAATTTTTCTTCAGGGATGACCTTGACTTACCTATCATAAGTCCTATACATACACCGATGAGTCAAAGGTTGAATGCCTCGAAGAATTTCTGGGTCCGCGTCGACGAAGTCAACTCTGGTCAATACGATGAACTCCCGTCCCCTCCCCAGCAAAACCATGTTGAAGGCATATTGGCGAACTGGAAGTCTCCTGGAGGCTTAGGTGTAGCCGTTGTAAAGGGTGGCGATGATGGCGGGTGGTACGCTGAAACGAAAGGATACGGGTACGCGACGCTGGGCGGGAGCAAGGTATCGGAAGATACACTCTTCTGCATTAGTTCTAATTCCAAAGTGCATTAATCAACTAATTCAGGGTAATGTGAGCTAATTATGAGCAGCTTTTCAATGTCCTTGCGACTGGCCTTCTTATTTCCAACGAAAGCCTCGTTCCCAGGATTTCCTGGGACACCAGGATCGCGGATATCGTCCCCGAGTGGGAACTGAGGGATCCGGACCTCCCTCGGGATGACTTGATGTATTCCTGGATGGATGATATACACTCTTTGGTAAACACTCTTGCTTCACCGATTGCTTTTCAGCTAGAACTTAGGGGCATGTAGCTCGCCAGATTCAAGTTCCTCCGGCCATCGACAGAGAACGGCATGTTAGTGTTCATCTCCCAGTTGTTCTCCTTTTCTCCTTCCTGAATGCTCCCTAGAATGAAGGCAGCTACAGCAGCGAGCTATGAGAAGGCCTCCTCCCAGATAATCCCACGTCCGGACAACCCAAAGCCCCCGTCAGCACTTTGGGAAGGACGGTACAAGAATGAAGCGTGTCTTGCAACGATGGTTCCACTACTCACACTTGTGCTCTCTCTTGTCGCTAGTGCGCTTGCGAGCCCAGCAACCGCCAGCTAGACGAGGCCTGCGGAGGCATAATAATGAGATTTTTTTCCGGACCCCAGGATTCTGGAGTACAAAGCAGTGAACGCTTGCAGAAAACCAAATATCCATTCGCCGCGGAACACATAGGGAAAGAGACACAGTGAAAAAAATCGACGTGTTCGTTAATGCCCGCGTCACTTTAGAACGCAGCCGATCGGGAGAACTCGCGTTCAATGGTGGGAGAAGGAGAGAAAGGAGCGCCAGGGAGTTGGAATGGAAGGAGCGCGCTTTTATACTCGTCGGGAGGCGGACAAGGGAACCACGCATGATGATCGGGACGTGTCATGAATGTATGGTAACTACGTCATCCAGACAGACAAGTAAAGACTTCGTTATGCAGAGATACTCTACATCCTTGCTTTGAGCACCTTCAGCGTAGCAGAAGGGTCCAACACCGAAGCCGGATACGGCAGCTGCGTCGTCCGAAGATGCTCACTGCCTCCATCGACGGCCAGTATTTGGCCCGTTACAAATGAAGCAGCATCGCTGAATAGAAATATCGTCGCGTTGCCGACATCTCTGACATCACCGGGACGTCCTAATGGATAAGGGCTATCTTTGCCAGCCACGGACGCTAAACGGGCCGCGCCCTCTGTGTTGGCTATGGGACCGGGGGATATGACGTTCGAGCGCACGCCATGCGGACCTTCTTCGACGGCAAGAACATTGGAAAGAGCGTCTACACCGGCTTTTGCTGCTGATACGTGAGCTTGGTAGGGAGTCCCTGCGCGAAGCTCTTAGCTGCATACAGAATAATGGGTACGTCAAGAACGCCCACCGTTGTAATGGAGCGTCGCGCTGGTCATGATGTAGGAGCCCTTGGAAGCACGGACATGAGCAAGTGTCGCTTTGATCGTGTTATACGTTCCAATCTAATTTGAGAGTTTACGTATGAGATTACATTGGTAGGGAGGGAGAAGGGGCGGGGCAGCGTACAGTGTCTATTTCCATCACGGTTCGGAACGCATTTTCTGATAGACCGGATATCGGTGCTAAAAAGTTGCCGGCGGCACCTGACCGGATGTTAAAGAGAGGTCCAGTGATGATGATACAGCGATTGAACACACCACAGATGACAAAGTCGATGCGGCCGAATTTCTCTATCGTCTTCGAGACGGCCTCTTGAAGGGCCTTTGGTTGTCTGACATCTGCCTGCGTGGGGATGCAGACTTGACCCGTCGCCTCTGAAAGTTCCTTCGCAGCCTGTGTGAGCCGGTCAAGTCTACAGATGTCACCAACCACTCATTAGGAAACAGATCCGAACTTGCAAAACTCACTTGCGTCCAACAATAGCGGCGTTGGCTCCATGACGCATCTATGATTTCGTCAGGTTATAAATCGAAACACCTGGTCCTGGTAGATGTGTTACGCACCACAGCTTCCGTCATCGCCCGACAGATTCCGGAACCACCACCCGTACAGAAGAGCACTTTGCCCTTGAAGATATCATCTCGAAAGATGAGTGCGGAATCTCCAACGGGCGCGATGTATGCAGAAGGCGCCATGCTGGCCACTGATCAAAGAAAGCCGAAGTAAAAGTATGTTGCTTTCCGGCTAACAGAGAACCCGGTCCGGTGAAAGGGAAAACCCCAGTGTCTCTTACCGTAAGCCAAATGTGCGGGCATCATTACAGCCATTCGCATACAGGGTTGACATGGACAATCTATGGTAGTTTTGACTCCGAGATGGCCATAAACTTCCTGTCCAGAGTCCGCCAAAACCTCAAAGTTTAGATGGCTATCTCCACACGCAAGGGAAACACATGCAAATGGCTTTTCACATGGACAACAAAAGAGGGGGTACGCTTTGCGGAGAATTAGGACGCGTTAGTTTGCCGTACGTCAAAACTGGACCAATAGGATTACAATTACAAAATGGTGGGATCTGGTAGAGGAAAAAGCATAGCAGGGAAGAGCGCGTATAGCATGAAGAGGCAAAAGAGTTACACACTTTTCTCTTCTTTTTGCTGGAAAGCTACAGCTTACCTCCACCGAACGCGCTTGCCCGCCGTCTTTACATAAATCTCTTTTTCATCACTGTCACAGTTGTGTCCTTCAGCTGGCTTAAAGCCTGGCGTTCCCTAGGCTGTTTAACTCGAACTGTTCAAGACAAAGCGGCAACAATGAGAAGCTAATGAGAAGCAAAAAACAGGAATTATTCAAAGCCAATCGCGACTACGCATCGCATTATTGGATACATTATGATGGATCTGGTCAACCGTTAGTGCTGCTACCTTCAAAAATAAGTTAATATCGGGTTCCAACTAAATTCGAATCCTTTTAGCATTCTCCATGCCGTCAGTGGCTTATTCACAGGTACGTTCTCTCTACCGACCTGCGATCATTCAATTAAATGCAAATCTTGCAGTCAACATACCGTACGACCTCCATTCTGGCCATCTCCGCATCCACGGTATCTGTATCCGCAGTCGTGTCGTCCGTCCTTCGTCTCGCCTTTACGCTAAAGACAACGCTAGGATGAATGCCGTTTCATTCATCACCAAAGGAGAGGGAGGTTCTTCTCTGTTTTGACCTCATAGCACGCCAAGTCCGCCGTTATCAGCATTCGAGGCGGCAGCAGCGTAAAGGCAGTATCGTTGATCAAGCAGGTTACCACAGGGCTTTCTCTCTTCGGGTGCTATGGTGCAGTCTTACTTTCTGGCATGCTGGGTTGATCAACGTGATCAACGTTCAAACTCGGATTAGTGATATCATCCTTCCACAGATGTACGCCCCACAAGACTGACCGAGGTAAAGGATCTTTGGTACCTATCTTCACTAATGTTTTACTTATTCCGTTGAAGCTTATTAGCTGCTGTACCGAAATTCGCCAGCCTCGGACTCACTGACATTACTACTTGCGGGGACATTACTACTTGCGGGTGCATTACTAATGGCATAACATTGGACACACGATTTCGTCGGACGACATCCGGTCTGCGTAACTTGAAGGGATAAGGTAAGTTCATTCATCCATCCACGTCGTACACACATCCACCTCACCTACAGACTCTGCCGAATTTCGGCCCGCCCTTTCTCGCGCTATCTAAATCGGACATGAACGATCCCGCACCGTTGTGAAGGTCGGACCGATGAGATATGTTTCAACTTCCCGTGACAAGATCATCAACGCTTGTCTTCTAAGGTGAATCCGCCACACCCCGTGGCTTGCATTTTACCGAATTCTTGGGGGTATCCGCCAGGGGACGTTCTGAAAGTCGGGCCGATGAGCGACGTGACAATACGGCTCTGTGTGTCCCGCTGAGCAGATAAAGGTATGTTGAATGTTCGCCGTCACCTTATTTTTCTCACTCATTGCATAGTTCACATATGCTCAACAAGACTAGACTAGAGTCTTTTGAAGGGTAACTAGAGGCCCCCGTGACAAAATGCGCAGCCCTGTTGAACCTGATAGTTCTTTTGTGCATCTCGCCGTTCTCGACGAAGGTGGGGTCATTTCTGTTTCCAGCCAGAAAAATATTCAAAATCAGCTAGTCCCATCAGAACAAAGCAAGATCATTTGATTCATCATAACGAATAAAGATGGAAACCGTCTGTTAACCGTCGGAGGGAGATACTAGGGAAATACGGTTACAAGGCGGCTATGGGTTTCGCGTGACTGCGCTCAAAAGACGCCAAAGACGCAGGTATCATTGATACTAAGGGACATCCGTAGCCTGTGGTTGTGATTCTTCTCCGTCTGACCGGAGTTAAGTGGAAAGGGATGTCCTATTGATGAGCGATGAGCGACGAATACGGTGGTGGTGGAAAAAGGCAGCAGCACTCGTACGGCACATCGTTCTTCCGCTTCCGGGGGACAGGACTGTGGATCCTTGTAGGTCCTATTTTCCTTTTTTTTAGTGGCGTGTTGAAGCGTGTTCTTCTAGAACCAGCCAGCCTTCTTCCCATGTTTTTGCCGTGGACGGCGGAACGCCCTTCGGCTCCTACGAAATCATGGTCACACTCTATGTGGTTGATGAACGTAAGCTGTTGAACATGTTACGGACGATGCCAACCTAACCCTTCGGTCGCCTGGACAGTACTTCAGTCAAGGCTTTGTCGATTCAAGGCGAGTTCCAACGCCGGGAACATAAGAGCCGATGTCGAGATACGGATTTTTGCTCCCAATAAGACCTCCGTCCTAATAGAGCCAGTGCTATTATCCTCATTTATTGGAGTATTGGATGTACACGGTCCGTAAAGCAGCGCAACGGGGTGCTGTCAGTCGCTCAATGTCTTACTGGCGGATTCTTCCGCCTTTGACGTGTCCCGCTCCTCGCACGGATGACATGCCGCCGTGCTGCATGCCTGGCGCTCATCGCAAGCGTCGGTTCGCGCTTGCGCGCCACTGATCGTGACGACAGTTTTCCCACCCAACTCTGACTGCGCAAACAGTTATACCCAAGGCCCGTAATTCCCCGCGGAATGAGATGGATGGTCCCGCGGATGATCCACAGTCCCCAAGTGATAGTAACAAAAGGGAGAACAATGCAGTGGCACCGCCGTTAATCCAGTCATCTTGATCGCGCGTACGCGCCATGTGCCGTAGTCATGGTATTGTTGAAAGGAACGGACAGAATCTGCCTCGTGAAGAAGGTGACCAAGTGGAACCGCTTGAAGCTTGAGGCCTGACAAGCTTCAGAGACTGGAACCACCAGCTCAGCCGCTCAGGTAATCTCCATTTTCCATCTTTATCCACGTTCGGCGAGCTGAAAGAATGGCATGGATTCCTACAGTCATTCAAATATGCAGTGCTCGATTCCCTCGCAATGATTGAATAAATCAAATGGAGAATTGATGGTCCATTGAATCTCTACAACCAATCTTGGTTCGCTTTGATCGGGTTCTGTTTAACCCGATATATCTGTCAAAACCGCCCGTCCACATCGGCAGCTCTTGAACTCGCAAGTTCCAAGAAATCAAAAAATCGACAACTGTTGTAATTTCGTCGAGAAGATGATGAAGCTCGATTTCCGATTTGGGTCGTCTTTCCATCATAGGACCTTGTGGGTCCGCTTTTCCCTGTTCTTCCACTCCTACCATCACGGAAAGCCGTGCAGGACAATTATAGGCCCCAGCACTGTCTACATAACATCATTACTCCAAATGATGGTGCATTTTCTTCGTGATACCGTTTTCGTCGAACTGTGTTCCCGGCGATGTCATGGGTTAGTCCTCCGTGTCTTCCATGACACTGGGAAGGCGGACCGCACAAACATGAGGAGGCTGGGACGTAAATTGAAAGGTCAATGCGACTGACTAAGGTCTGGCCTAGAGAAGGAAAAAAAAAAACAGCCAAGCTGATGGGCCACGCCTCGTTCCGACTCGCGCCGACATATCAATGTCCCTTGAGCCTTGCGGATCGAGAACGGGGCGAGCCCCAGAACAGGGAGAAGGGCGGGCGAGTAGAAGAGGCGCAGCGAAAGGTCAAAGCGGGGGTGTGAGTGGCGGAAGCATTTCAGGCGCCACCTCAGGGCACCGTCCAAATCTAGCTCTTCTTGGAATGTATCCATCACCACCTATCACCCACCGTTGAAATTGTCTTGCCAGATGCGTATGACAAGGGTCAGTCCTGCCTGCTTACTCGGTGAGTGGACAGTCTATTGGAACGATGAAACATGCCGACTTAACCCTGACAGTATTGGCAGATGCCGTTAGCGTCAGTTTGAACTGCAAGACCATCGAGACGACGATACTCCGTCCTCATTCGTGTGTGGTACAAAGGCGAATACCATGAATGCAAGACGCCAGTACACACTTTTGCAGGCGCGATCAACAAGGACCATAGAGCCTGCCGCCCGCCCGCCTTCGGAACGATGAAGAAGCGGTCAGAGGCGGCAAGGCAGGATGGGTATTTCCAATTTCGTGACGACACGATTGTGAAAACACTATTTCCTATTGTCAAGATCGAATGAACGCCACAGATTTCGAAGCCCTTAATCAGTGGCCGTTGGGGAAGCATGGTGAAAAGGTACCGGGTTACTTTGTATTTAATGGGCACGCTCTAGTTAGAAATTTTCTCGTCTCTCTTGAGTCCTCCTTACTCTCCTTCATATTTCCCTTCCTTCCGCTCACCATGAATTCTTTCCTCTTTCTTGATTGCATTCTCTTCGTTGCAGGCATCTATTTTCTTCAACGTATAATTTCCAAACGACGCTCCCTACCTCCTGGCCCTCGCGGCCTTCCTTTGATTGGCAATGTCTTCGACATGCCCTCCGACCGCCCTTGGCTGACCTTTGCTAAATGGGCAGACACCTGGGGTGCGCGCGCCATCATTCTCTTTTTTTCACGATACTAAAGTGGTGCAACTTCATAAGGCGATGTCTGTTCACTCTCAATGTTCGGCCAATCCTTCATCGTTCTTAACTCTCATCGCGCGGCCTATGCGCTCCTCGACAAACGAAGCGTCATCTACTCTGAACGTCCCAAGATGGTGATGGCTGGAGAGCTTATGGGCTGGAACGACATAATCGGTCTGGCTCCTTACGGAGAAACTTTCCGTTCGCACCGTAAACTCCTTCACTCCGTTCTCGGTAGCAAGTCGGCGATTCGGACTTTCTACCCCATGGAAGAGCAGGAGGCCGTGAACCTCATGAAGCGGCTGCTCGATTCACCAGAAAAACTGCATTCGCACATCTCACAGTAAGTGTCTCCGCTCCGTTTTCCTCGTCGAAGCGGATGTTGACCCGTTCGCCAGGGACGTTGCGGCCCTGGTGCTTCGCATCACCTATGGTTACGAGGTGAAAAGTGATAACGATGAAATGGTGGCGCTCGTAAACTGCGCGATGGAAGAGTTGTCAGTCGCTTCCACGCCAGGTCAATTCCTAGTTGACATTATTCCAATGTGTATGGCTGCCCTGTTTCTCGCCCTGACAAATTATTTTTTGACTGTGTCTTTCTTTCAGTGCGCCATATTCCTGAGTGGCTACCTGGAGCAGGCTTTCAGTCGAAAGCCAAGCAATGGGCGCAAGATTTGCGTAACATGATCAACGTGCCCTTTGAAATGGTCAAGCAGAACATCGTACGTTTCTACGTGCTTAGGTTATTCATGACAGTGTCTGACTCGGTTAAACGATCTAGGCCAACGGTGAAGCTCAAGAATCTTTCGTTTCAAACCTGCTTCTTCAAAATGACACTAAACGTGTGCAGGAGCACGATCTGAAGTGGGCGGCTGGAGCAATCTATGCAGGTCCGTTACTTTGAATATTCAGGTAGTTCCCTCGCTAACGCCATTTCACGATAGCGGGCGCCGACACAGTACGTTACGCGTAACACCGCTGGTGGCTTACCGATGGCTGACCCTCTTCCCTGATAGACCGTCGCAGTCCTCGACACATTCTTTCTTCTCATGATGCTTTACCCTGAAGTCCAGAAGAAAGCTCAAGCCGAGTTAGATTCCGTACTTGGAGGCGACCGGTTGCCGTCGTTCGATGACCAGGAGGATCTACCGTATATCAATGCTCTCTGCAAAGAGCTTGTGCGATTTCACCCTGTCGCCCCGATAGGTTTGTGTGATTCTCTCGCATTTTAGTCGTCGACCTACTCAACTTCCGCCAGGCATTCCTCACGGTACCCTTGAAGACGATGTTTTTGAGGGTCATTTCATTCCAAAAGGATCCGTCGTGTTTGCCAACATATGGTGATTATTGCAGGATCGTATCTCCGCCTTCATTTATTAACATTCTGTCTCTTAGGGCAATGACACATGATCCAGAAGTGTACAAAGACCCGATGACTTTCAACCCTGAACGTTTTCTTGGTCCCAGTCCCGAACAAGACCCCAGAGAAATTAGTTTCGGATTCGGTAGACGGTATGTTGCTACATGCCATATTACCGCCGTTCAGTTGGTTGACGGGCTGTCTCTTTTAGGATATGTCCAGGCAAGCTTGAATGTCCTCCACGGGTCATTTCAAGATATTGATATATTGCTCCCAGGACGTCTGCTGGCGCAAGCTACTATGTACATTGTCTGTTCGATGGCGCTCGCCTCATTCGACATCTCAAAAGTGAAGGGTGACGAGCCCGTGTTTGACCCCACGCACGGAAGTGTCAGGTAAATGCAAATGGTTCGTTCTCGTAAACCGTCCCCCCATACTCACCCTCACGAAACAGTCACCCCGCACCCTTTAAGTGTAACATCACACCTCGGTCAATACGAGCAGTGGAGCTTATCGCACGGCACGACTTCTAATCCTGCCTTTTTTTTTTTTTTCCTTCATCGGTGTCTGTCGTCCACTCGCTTAATGATCCGGCTTCTCCGCTGTATAATACTCAGACCAAGGGCCGTACTAGTATTATCATTTCTCATTTATCGCAGGGCGCGTGTGTTATAGCATCGTGTATATTATCATAGACTACGCATTCATACATACATTAGCCAATTACTGTACAAGTTTCAAAGGCCGGGAAGGCTGCACATAGTTATGAGTGTTCTGTTACTTTGTTTAATAACTAGGATGAGCTCTTCTTTTCTGGAGAGGAGAGGCTTCGCTATTGTGTGCACTACTACTGCTAGACTGGCATCCGGATACATGAAGCGGGTTCATACTCGTTGCTAACTGCGTTCCTTCATTATGTACTTACGTATACTGCGCCGTGGTCTTCCCGTTTCGAGAGGCCGTTATCTGTGCGCGGCTTGGAACGGAGGAAACAGATGTCGGCTCTGCTAATCTACATCAAGCGGGCACGTGTTATTTAGGGCAGCCCGCCACTCAGACTGGGACTTTTCATTTACCACACTTCGCTTCTTCATCGATATCCGTTTACCGGCTTTATCTTCACCACGGGTCGCCGACTCCAGCTCACGGGACCACCATTAACTTGCTACTCCCAGTTTCCTTGACCGATGAAAACTGGATATATGCGCCTTCCATGGATTGAGTGAAGCCTTCGCGGTCGTCGTAGGAACGTCACTCTTACCTTGGAATACGACGAGCTCGCATGTTGTTGAGCCTCGAAAAATCATCTCGCTATCCATTTTTTCGTGGCTAAACCTCGCATACCGTTGAAGCGGATGAGAGTAATAAGTGGTATTGGGCGTTGACACGGACGGAAAGGGAGGGAGTCATTGCTAATGGAAGTAGTACGACATGGCCATCTGTGAGTACCACAATCTCTCAGTAGGCGTCGGTCGTATTGAGTTATTGCAGCACTTTCCCGGAACTATCATCTAACAGCGTCTAGCCCATTGAAAGTTTCTCAAACTCAGCTCGCTTCGATGAAGACGTCGTTCCAGTGAAGCATTCCTGATAAACAAATTGTATGCTTTTTTCTTGCTCGTGTTATTACGAGTTTGACCGTTCCCACAGGTAGAGAGCCTCTCGAATGTCCCGGTTGTAGGGATACACAAGACGACTTCGAAATAACGATTACTGGTCTTACCTTCTCGACCCTTCGTTACCGCTCTCATTCCACCACTCGTGTCGGCAATAGCATTCTTGTGTACGTCCCTGCATCCATGCCAAAGGAGGTATCTGATTCTCTTCGTTTTCTTCGTTAGATGCATGTTGGGCTGCATGTTGCCAATTTCGAGGCGCATGCACTGTGGGTTATCTCGACGTATACCGACGATAGACAGAACGGAGCCTCACTACCATCTTACCGATCTGGCCCCATGAGATCGCTAACAAGAGGGCGAAAGGCTGAGAAATGTAAGCGTCAAGCCTTCATTCTTGAAATTCCGTTGGTCTTACATTCTTTTAGGTCTTTTCTGGGTCATACAGATTCTTTGGCTGGTCCAACCCCTGCAAGAAATCTCTGATGTACTTGTAACATTGCCGGACATCCTACCTGTAGCATGAAGCTCGGGCAAATCATCGAATCAACCAATATTAGCCCTTCAAGTCCATAACCCCAAAACGTTTGGACAGGACTGACTGCAAACCTTTGTTTGCTGTCGATAGGGGCCATGTTGAAGTAGTCGAACGTTCACGTCAACGTTGCCATAGCGGAAGGCATCCACGACGACGAGTTCCTTCTTTTCTTCCCAGTTCGCGCCTGAAGGCTGCTCCAATATCGATGTGCTTGAGCATTGACCCTTGCGTAAAGTAAAGGGAAGCCTACTAGTATTAAGGGGGTGATATACGTAAAGGAGCATGTGACAGTGGTCGGTGGTCGCCGCTGTTTCAGAACAACAAAGTTTCATGCCACAAAGTGGAGATGGGCGTCTCTGCCTTGAACCATAAACGATTGGTGGAACAGGCATCACCTTTCATTTACTTGCTGTCATCTTCTGGATGACCATCAGGTTCTCCCGTGACCTCCTGATATGCTTGATTAATCAACTAATGGCTTTTTGACTGGCCGCGACTGGCCGCTGCTTCTCAGCCTGCAAAGCGCTACCCCAAATCGACATCCTTTTCAAGTTGTCGGTGTACTCTGGAACCCTCAGGTCATTCTTCCCCTCTCTTCAGCCGCCAAAATGCCATGTTAGCTCTGATCCTTATTCTTCCTGGCCACATCACTTCCTTGCGACAGCCCATCGGCAGATTCTTCATGCAGTTGCAGCAAGCCATTCTTGACAGCCTGAGATATGATGTTTCTGTCGCGTATCTTGCGTTCCTATGAATTACAATCAGTTGCATTCATGTCTATGTTGTACCCTGGATGTATGCACCTCTTATCCCACGAGAGCCGAAGCCCGAGGGGGGGCACACGCATGGGCATCTGACGCGGTCATGGCAGTTGGCTGGTCATTGGACCACAGGTGTCGTATCTCATATCAGCGACTGGTCCGAGAACAACGACGAACCCGAATGGGCGGCACTTCTTGCCTTCTCTTTTCACCTTCTTCAGTTTTCGCCGCACTCCTCGTCGCGTGCTGGCTTGTGACTATGACGTAACGATTTAGGTCAGGTCCACGAGGTTTTGGGTACCATTGCAAGTTCCAGAAATTGCGCACATCCAATGCAGAGGTATGTTGTCTGTTTTTTTTTTTTTGTTTACAGGACAGCTTAGAACACATTCCTTTTCCAAGTATCACCGACATTACTTGTATATGAAGAGCCTTGACTGGCAGATTTGTCCCGTTCCGCTTCTTAGAGGCTCTGGATGAGGTTCTATGCTGATGTTCTTGAACATATGATTGATATCTTTTGTGTATCTTGGGTGCATGAAGGTCGGCTCTCGCAACGACAGGAATCTCTTAATCTCGCTAAAGATTCTTGAGCGCCCATGTCAAAATAGATACCGTCACGAGTGATTTTAGCTACCGACTTCGGCAAGGAACCCGCTTAACTCCGGTGAGACTGTTCGTTATTGATGATGATTCAATAGAAAGTCCTTGCTTTCCCGAAACTCTCGTTATGCCATTCCTAGCTACCGGCCTCCTTATACGGAGTCCAGAGCCACTATCGATATGGTCAAAAACACGTGTAGAGTCTACAATAAAACGCTTCACATGCAGTCCATTCGTTCCTCACTCTTCCTCCATCTCTGCCTAACTTCGTGTCGCCTTAACTTCTCGAGGCTATAGGCGTCATCAGTATGCCCCGCTGCATGCGCGTTACCTTGTTCCCTGCACCGCAATCAAACTGGCAACCCGAAGTCACGCTCGAGGCTCTGAGTGAGCCTGAGCTCGTCAATCTTGATGGCCCGCAAGGATTGAGCCCTATCTGGTATGCTCCACCAGGTCCTCCACGCACGCCTGGTCCGTTTGGTTCCTTGACTTTGTGTACTCCGGTCCTGACTGCTGCTACTGCAGATGCCGACATAGATCCGCCTCAGTTGACCAAGATGGAGATCACACGGATACGATACAGAACGGGAGGCAGGCCGAGGGAAGAATACGAGATGACGGAAGAGGAACTTTCAGACATGTTCGCTGGCACCAATATCCACACTGAACGGGGATACGAGTTGGGAAGCTCATCATCGGACGGTTCCCCGGCGAATACTTCCGGACCTGAACACCGTGAGTTTGCATGAGCACTTGATGCTGGCTGATACACTCCCTCATTACTGGATTTTCTCACAGCGCCGCGGAACCTGTTGAACAATAGCCTGAATACTGTATCAGTTCAGTCGTCTCAAGAGGATTCTGCTCGAAAGTTGAGCGATAGCAGCAGCAAGAGAGGTGATTAACTTATTACTTCTGCTACACTCTTCTGATTCTGAATAAATTATAGCTCGAGGAAACGGACGCTATTGTCCTTATCATTACCATCCTTCCTTGCGTCAGCATCACCGAAGCCGATGATGCACAATAACTCCCGTGTTCTGTACCGGCCCTCTACTCCTGTATTACCCCGTGTATTTTCTATTTAAATGTGTTGTACTCGACTTCTCAGGTTTTGACCATGAGGATGACTGATTAATTTTATACGCTTGGAGGAATACCGGGAAAAAGGAATTACAGTGAGAGAGATCTCGAGTTCAAGTGACACGAGGTCGCCGGATATCCCGGTTCGCCTGTATTTAAATAAAAAGGTTTCAATGGTTTTTTCACTCCCATCTTTCTCATCATATTCTTGTATTCTATGCGGACTGCTAGTCTAGTGGTGTGTCAACCATCACATTATGTTTGGCGTACTCTCTTTTCTGATAAGATTTCTCCGCGCTGCATCAAAGTCTCACTTCACTGCTTAAAAGAGGTCAATCGACATCTCCTCTCATTACCAGGCAACAGTATCTTCAAGCACGCCGGGAATCTCGACGCCAAGGAACCTGCCCAAGCTACGCTTTGGATCCTGGGAGTCTGACGTTCATCTAGATTGACTAGCTCAGGTTCTTGAGGTAGTCAATCTAGATGAGCTCTGGAGTCCCAATAGAGCTTGCAATGGAGACCTTTATGGTTAGTCCGACACGATGGTGCTGCATTTATTAGAAATTACGTGAACGGTACGCGCTTGTATTATGTACTTCCTACCGTTGAAATCGTTTACGTAGATTATGAAAGCTGACCGCATCTTTCTTTACTATCATTTCGAGAGGAGGAAGAGGACGAAGCCAAGTCTAAGGTATGTGTCATGTGGAGACTATACATTTCTCTCTTGGTAATCTATCCCTAGTGTCTGCTAATATCGAACGTAAACATGTACACCTTTCCATTTGTAATTTTTAGATACGTAGTGCGAATGTACATCACTTTGTTACACGTTCCTGAACCATACTTCAGCTCTCTCCCGCACTGTATCAACCTCTTGGAGGATCGACGCCGGGACCAGTACCCCAAATCCCGCCGGCCAAGCCAAACCCAATACCATCTTCCTCAATCACAAACTCGGCCGTAGTGAGCTCGTCTCTCGCCTCCTGATTCACCCAGAACCCCTCATCCGTAGCCTGACAAGAATGTCGGAAAGTCCAACGAAAACAGAAACGAGTGAACCGCTCTACTCACAATACTAGTATCCAGAGCACTCGCATTATACAAATCTCCATCGAAATCGAAATGCTCCAACAAGATATGTGAAACCCAGATTTTGTTCCACTTGACTGCGAAAGTTGGGATAACGAGGTTTATCGCACCTGGGAGGGGGGGGGGGGGGGGGGGGGGGGGGGTGAGTGTAGACTTCATCAGTGAGCTTATGGCATTCTGGTAGGGTCGACGACTCCAGACCGACAAGATTTCACCATACGCGCGATAACGAAAGGGGGGCGAGTTTCATTAAACCGCGATTGGTTGTCAAAACCTTTTTTTTTTTTTTCACCTGTCCGTCAAAGTCAACTTAGCCCGGATGATGATGATGTTCCGCTCCACCGAACTGAACTGAACTTGGCCGAGCTTGTTTTGCGCCTCCTCCTCTTCCCCCTCGTTGGGCACCATGAAACCCCAGGAAGCTACTGCCACTGCCCACCCTATTTTCTTGAAGTGCGGATAGCTGGTATGATGCCATCACCATTTTTGGTGCGAGAACAATCAGTGGAGATTGAATATTGACGTGTCGCGTTTGGTGGTACGGGTGGGTTTAGTTACACCAGTTTCATGTAACTCGAGGTCGGCAGCAGCCTCTTAACGCAATACCAGGCCCAGTTTCAAGGGTTATACATACATACCAACCCTCACAAACACCGTGGTTTCTTTCGAATCCAGCAGCCTCACGGAGTTTCACTCCGCCACCGTACCTATTTTAACAACACAAGGGTTCAATGTCGAGAATTTGATGACACCATATTACTGGTTAATGATCAATCAATAATCAATGTATTACTACGTGTATGTGAGGGGGATGTCTAGTCTACAACCATGCAACCTATTATTACAATGTCACGTACTAGCCGCAACAGATAATGAGCGATAGCAATACAAGAGTGTGCCAAATAACGAGAGAGTGAGAAGGTCATGGTCGTGAGCAGACGTAGAGGATATAAAGTGTAAAAAAGATATCAACACGCAGAAGATATAAACCATGGACTAGCATGGCCAAAACAACACGAACTAGCGTGAGCAAAAGACGCAGACTAGCGCGTTAATGCCTGTGAGAAGAAAAATCCAATCCGCGCATGATCCTAGATACATGGCGGGGTCTCTTGGCGACGGTTTCCCTCTTGGTGAGTACGGCGGTACTGTTGGTATTCGTGCGCTTCCTGAGCTTGCAGCCTCCCGTTGAGCCAGATGACGTGCTGCTGGACGTGGAGGTAGCGGACGCAGACTGAGTGGCGGAAGCGGAAGCGCTGGAGCTGCCGCCGCTGAGGTCGACAACCGCTGGGCCAGGGAATGTGTAGGAAGCAGTCGTATCATCGTAGACCTTGAAAACTGTTAGCCAGACCACAAGTGCGGGAAGAAAAGAGACGTACATCGATCAGAATACCAGGATCAGTGTCGCTGTAGGCTCCAGGCAATTGAACGAGATCACTGCTGGAAGGAGTGCCGGTACCAGAGCCACCAACTTTGAGCTGAGTGCACGACGCGTAGAACTCTGCGCCCCCTTCTGTCTGAGCTAACTGGAGCGCAATTATCTCGTGGCGGATAATGTAGTTGCCGGGAGCGAGGTTGCTTGGGATGGTCACATTGGCAGCGGTACCAGTCACTGGAGTAAATATGACTTTAAGAAAACGGAATATACAGTTAAAATAGTATACGCACTGAGAGCGGCTTGCCCCCATGTGCCATCGGTCCTCCCAACTTCGTCAATCTTGAACCATTCCGTACCATTTGTATCGTAGTCAGCACATGACGAACTGCCGCAGTTGGTCATGTAGGTCATCATTGGTCCGACATTGTGGGGCCACTAAGAGAAAAATCAGCGGATATACCGAACTAACAAAAGTCATACTCACCGCCGAGCCACTAGCACCTGTCCACAAGAACTCAATGGTGCTGCCAGGATTGGCGTCGGCAACTTGGGTGCCAGCGGTGGAACCTGGCCCACAGGTAAGGTCGGAATTCGTCGCGCCCTTAACGGGATCCTGAGTAGAGATTTCGCGAGTGATCCCATCGGTACTGCCAGAATCGACGGTTGGACCAGTGTATTCGGTACCATCGATGGTCACCTTCTGCACGTATCCGTGGGCGGCGACATAGGAGGCGGCAAGCAAGGGGAGGAAAAAGGAAGCCTTCATCATTATTGTTGTTGACCGGTGAAAAGGAAGATACAAGGTCAGTCAGATGCTCCCGAGCGAAAAGACTGTAGGCGTGGAGGAAGGAGGGAGGAGGGAGATGAGGGCTGCAGTGGGGACGATAGATGGGGAAGGGAAAAAAGTCGAGGACGAGATCATTCCGCTTCAGTCTTTATATACTTTTCCGTGCATCAATGACATTTCCCCATTCGGTGTTAGTATTGTCTATGCTTCCTTCTTTGTATTCTTACGCCCACACCAGCACAGCATTGTCAGACCATCTTTTCTTCAACTGTTCCTACGTACTCCTCTTGTTGGTCCTCTCTTTGGGTTTTTGTTGCGAGAACCTCGCAAAATTCACATCTTATCAAGATGATCGGCGACTCCCTTGTGCTGCGGACTGACTCTCACACCTACTCTCACATGTTATTTACCTTCACTACGTCTTTCACCCCAAACTTGTGCGGCCGATGTGCGCCAATTACCTACCTCGCGAACAGTGCACTCGTGCTTGAGCTTCCCCTACTCCGTTCTTTTCATTCTCCGAGTTACTACCCTTTAATACGATCAGGCGTTCATCTTCTGATATTAAAACATGTACGGGGGACCCCCCGTGCTTTCATGATGATCATCGGATACTCATAGCAAATGTTAGCCGCATTGTGACTGGCTACCAGTCCTTTGTTAGTCATCCAAGAATCATGGTGTAGCGCTCCGTCGGCTAGGGTTGCCTAGCGTACGAGTCCAGGACACTTGTATGAGGGCTTCCCTAACGACGGGTGATTTTCAAGGCACTTGTATTCTCCCGACGTCAAAGTGGACTACTCCACCAAGACTCCATTACGGGCTCGCTGGCGAGTAACAAGACAAAACTACTGCGAACAGTTTACAACTCAGCGCCCGTTACTTACCTTGTTCAGTGTGCCCTGTGGTGGCGGTTCTCTTCATCACCGACGTCTATCCGCGTTTCAAAGGGCTGGCCCTTCTTTGCACACGGACGAACAATACAATACATTCCATCATCATCTGCTAGCGTACCAACCACGAGTATCGGCCCATTTTTGAAATTATGAGTCTTTTATGCATCAAAAGGTCCCCTTGCTGCAGTTGTCACCTGTGATTTTAGACAATTTTTCTTCCCGACCAGTCCTAGGCTCCATGTGAATCTTTGATCCTTGAACAAACAGCGCCTTCGTATATTTTTTCTACTCGTCCGACGGTTGATCGGATGTGAGCTGATCTTAATACTAGAATTCCGAACTTCCCTGCCCCGACATCTATTTTTGTTTTCTTCTACTCCGAGTCTATTTTTGTTGTCATCAGTGTGTTATGACATTCTCTCGTTCTTTTTCCCATCCACCCCCTCGTCCCATTATCAGTAGCAGAGCACTTCTGTAAATGAGGAGATGCTTTCGCTAGAAAATGATACTTTCAGCGACCGATCAACGAGCCATTCTTTGCAATGGATCAGACCGGAGCGTGGTGCTGCGCGCATGATGGACGTAGGCTTCAACATTCTACGGAGGACGGAGCACATTCATGGACCGGTATTCACTCAGCCGTTAGTAGTACCGTGCGGAAATGCGCATATTTTGCTATTAGGTGAGGTATCATATAACTGACGTCAGGTATGCATCAAGTGTCGGTGTCGGGGAAAATGTAATGTTGTGCGATCATGCTTCGAAACAATTACATGCACTTTGAAATAGGAAGCGGTAGTGGAAGGAACATGCAAGAACGAGACCGGAATGACATATCCATACGGCCATATCAGTTGCTCGATGAACAGTGCTCTGGTCTCATATTATCATCACACATCTAGGTGTATGTGGATTCTGGGTTGTTCGAACGTCGAATGCGGGCATTGTAATTGTCGCCGGCCGAGTGATCACGATACGATGAGGGTTGCTCCGAGTTTCCACAACGGTTTCTCTGGCAACCAGATATCGCTCGCGAGATAGAATCAAAATACCGACTTCGGGTGAACTTGGAGGTTGATATATATCAAGGAAGTATTGCGCCTATGATACTTATGTACGTCAACTGTATGACAGTCGCTGGAACAGCCGTACCTCCTTTGACCGCAGTATATCATGGGTACTAATGCCATGCACCTTGCCCTGTGACGAGGGTCCGAGTCACCTTTACGACTGCGATGCCTCAAGGAATCTTCCAAGCAGAACGGCTTAATCCCAAGATAGTGATAAGACAATGGATTATGTACAGCCAACCAAAAAGCCATGCTGTGGTGTGGTGATATGTGGCACAGAGTGCTCAGCACAGAAAAAAAATTGCCTCAGTCTATAAATATCACAAAAGGATGAAGCTTTGACAACTAAACACATACCCTTGTTATGTGTGGGCTGCAAATATTGATCATTCAGAGGTCATGTATTGCCTTCATCTTTCACACCATGGCTATATGCAGTCAGTGAAAGAGCAACAGTGATAGCAGGTCCTGGTGAGCAGCTCTCTCTATTTGAGAAAATGATCTTGCATGAACCACAGTTTGTCTCCTGTTATTACACTCTTCTATCATTTCCCATATCACATGTTCTTTCTTGCTATACATGTATATCACCTCCTGGCCCTATCAATCAATATATAAGCTCACCATAGTTACCTGTACATCTCAGTTGTTTCACTCTCACTGTGGCTGAGGTGCATATACCTCACAATGTCTGCTAGTATCTTACTTACTACTCATTTACAGTTCTCACATATATTCTTCATATATTAATAATCTGTATCCTTCTGGAGTTCTACAGCATCCAATTCAGTTTCTTTTGCAACTCCCAAGACAACAGATTCACAAAAGACCACCTCTATCCCCCCCTCTCTTCATTTCTACAGGCCAGAATCAACTGGTCAGGATTCATCCTAGTGAAATATTTCAATGCCTTGAATCTTAAGCTGATGTTTGCCCTGACAACAACAGTCACCTGGTTAAGTCAACTGAGTGACCAGAGACATAATCCTGTTTTGTTTGGCAAAGAATTGTTCATGAGTCTTAGGATCCATGGTGAAGGTAGATGATAATCCTGTTAGAGAGCAGCATGTTATAGCAAATCTGTGACAGAGCAACCTGAACATACATGTGTGCTCACTGTATCACTAGCATCTATTGTGTAATGCTACCATAATGATGGTGATATGCCAGGCAGCTATACCAGATAGGAGAATGAGTATATTTATTGTTTTTCTACCAAGTTAGCTATCTTGTACCCACTGTAGTAGGATATAATAAGCAAGTGATTACCTGGTGGAGGCACAATTCCCTCAGATGTGACATCTCTATGTCTAGCTGAGACCAGAACACTAGTGGACTTCTCTGTTCTGCATGTGAGGTTCCCAGGTCTGAGAATGAGGACTGTTATGCACATGCCACCAGCCTCCATATCATCTCAACCAACCACAAATTCAATCATCAAGTTCCACTGGACTCCATCCATTCCCTATTACCTACTAATTTCATTTTACCATTATTATTTCACATCCATATTTCACATTGTGGTATCTAGACTCTGAATATGATAGTGAACAGTTGACACTGGAACTCAATGGACTCTGACTCAGAATTAACTACTAATAGTATATAAACCATATACAATTGTTGTAATTACTTAGTTCAGATATCAACTTGGATAGCCATCTACACTTCATGCTCACTTCAGCTCCTCTTTATCTCATCCATCAGATTCTGCTCTAAAGGATATTCCTCTTCACTTCTCCAATGGAACTCCATTCTGTTGATCCAAATCCTTGGGCCTTGACTCAAGAGTGATGTTGCCAATAGCTTTGTTGACATCCATGCACTCTGCCAGTCCCTGTGCATGCACTCAAGCCTAATCAATTGGCATGTTCCTAACAGTATATTCAAACTCAAACCCTTGAGTCAAAAAAATTTTCATTATGTCCATCACATTCACCCAACCCACAGAAGCTGATTCTGAACAAACCCAGCCCAGCCACTCCAACATGTTTTCCATGGAAGATATCCTGGCCTCTGCTTCAAAGGAACAACCAGGCCTCTTCAGATTGGCCTCTGGTGATGTGCTTGATAATGGCTAAGCAACTAAGAGAGGCAAATGAGGAATGAACTCTTAAACCCCAACACCTAACCACTCAATGCATGATCACCAATACAGGTGAGTTTGGGTGGTTTGAGTACAATAGAAGCACTCTGCAGACTCAGATAAATCAAATATGAAGATATAAAGGCAGTTTATTCAAGGCAAGTTTGTGTCCTAAGATGCAATACCTGCAAGGGTGGTAGGAATACAGATTTATGCAGCATGAAGGTTTCTTATCACACCTCTTCTCCTCTTCATGCCTCCTTGCCAGTTGCTACCCTGTTGTGTGACTTGCATAAATGCACCTGATTGGTCACCTTGCACTGTATCTTGTATGATCCCAGTCCAGAAAGCAGAGAATACCTATGAACCATCCTCAACCCAGTCCATATTGAAAACTACAACTTCTAGAATTTGTCAAGAATTGTTCTTCAGTATATCCTTGTCTTATCATGTCACTATCCTTTAAGATAGTGCATATAGTTAATTCTTCATAGTGGCTTCATGCAATTTACCATTATCAAAGTCTATGAACACTGTTCCTGTACTCAGTATCTCAATATTTGGATAGGTATTTAATGGCCTTGCTGTTGCTACACCCATTCTTTGCATGGAGAGAATATCCACCTTATAATTATCATGCTCTTCCAAAATTATGCTCAAGGCATACCTTACTGGCTTTGTATGGGTATTCAGGGCCTTTTCGTTAAAGCCCACAAGGGTGGCCATTTGCGCCTGATATTCATGTTCGATAACTCTGACTTTAACTATTCGCTTCGTGACCGGTATGAGCAACATTTATACTACCCGGATGTACTTGCGACTGCAAAGTAACCCTAGAATCCATTCACCGGAGTACGGAAGCTCTAGATGAAAGGAGCAAATCTTTGCGCCGCTTTCATGACTATGGAGGTCTGTTGATGAAATCATAATTTGAGGAGGTTTCAATGTTGCAAATGCTCGTCCCCCGGCATCGTGTCCTGAAGAGGCGTATTTCTTCAGTATTCTTAGCTGGTATTTTCTGACAGAAGAGATGAGATGGCCCAACGGAACTAGGAATCCTTCTGCAAATGAATGGGCGCAGCAATGGGATAGTCCAATTTCAGGAACAGAAAACTCGTCGTCGACGCTGACTAACGGGCAGAGATAATCAATGCAGTCTCCACATGGTATGGATGCTCCTAGAGATATCTCGTCTGCCGGTGACGATGTTCATGCGAAGAAGGTCAGCTTCGGTAGTATCATTCAGGTTGTTATTTACAACGCTTGAGAACTTACAATGAAATAAATAGGCTTTTTGACTATGGCTACCCGTTCATGTACTCCATAACTTACACCACTCACACCGCTTCCGCTCTGTCTCCCTTTCTTGGCACGCTAATTGACATACAAAAGCAATATTAGTCCAAGCCAATTCACTGACGACCATAGATTCACTGGCGACATTGTGTGTGTGGGAACGCTTGACGAGTCTCTGCCACGAGATTCTCCTGCACGTTTCTTTACTGTAGCTATTGTTGCATTCTCCCTTCTTTCGTTTGCCAAATGTTCTTTCATTACTTTTGCTATTCTTTTTGTTCTCCTCATGTCACTTCCATCATCTTAAAACCAAATAGCCACTCACATATGCACTACCATGACCACTACTCCACTCAAGTAATTATTCCTTCAGAGTTTGTACCGCATCAAACACTATACCATGTCCATTCTCATCAATATTTTCCTATAGACTCGGGAGAATTTTACAGAAAACATTCGTCAAAGCAGCGGTCTACTCCAGTACGATCCTTGCTTGGTACGTCAATGACGATATATATATAACCGCGTACCCAGCCTCCGCAAGGCTTCCAATCTTTGGACGTTTACCTCTGAGATATCATACGACGCCGGAGCATGGAGCGTCAAGCTCTCCAACCCCCCATTCTCAACCCTGCGGGACTCCAGAAACCGGACGACAGCATCTTGGCAATTAACGATGCTATCCCCCATGGCAGACGCATCGATATCGACAGTTCGAAGTCGAGGAAGGGCAGTCGATCCGGTAAGAATTTCAAGGACACCTTGAAGGAGGGCAACATTTTCCAGCCCTTCGATCAAAAGCTCCTCCAGATTCTCAAACTCATCCGCTACGAGAAGCCCTCCCCAAACATTCGTGGGGGCCCGCATAAGAACCAGACGCTTTAATGCACATCGTGATCTACGCACAAGGCGCGTAATGCTCTCGGATAGCCCACAAGGGCCACCGAAATTGATTCGAAAGTGCTCAAGAGCAGGTAGAGTGAGACTATTGAGCAGAACTGTGATTGTGGAAGGATAATTGGCATTGGTACGGCATGTCCTGGGGAAGACGACGTCCAGTGAAAATGATTTGAGCGATGTTGAATGTACGGAATCAGGTACGGGGTGAGATGAGTAGAAAGGAGATTGCTCAACATGTTGGAATGCCACGGTGGCAAGATTGGGTGCGAGCTTGATGAGTGCGAGAGCATCTTCGTTCGAGAGAGACCCAGCGACTACCACGGAGTTTATTTGTGTCCATGGAATGATGACGCGGCCGGGATGTAGAAAAGGTTGAACATTTTCGACAATAAGCCGACGAAGGCTGGTAACATTACGCAGCAGCGGGACTTCCTCGCGCATTGTGGTAGACCCGTATTCGCTCGAGCTGTATTGGAAGCTAATCAGGGCATCCAAAGGCGAGTCTACAGTCCGGAGACTATCCTTGTCCAAGTTCAAGTGTTCCCATCGATACGATGCTGACATTAAGATGAGGAGGAATGACTGTGGAATCGCGCCACGAAGTCTCACTTGGAGAGGATGGTTGGCGGAACGGTAGATGTGCATGGCAAGTAGCCCTGCTGCCACCAGATATGGACGATTATTCTGCGGCTTATGGTTCCAGGAACCGAATGGGGGCGGCGGAAAAGTCACGTCGATCATGGACCACATTCGAGGGTACTTCAACAATACGTGCCTCCAGTTTAAGCAAACCATGCCAAGCTTCCATTGATACGGAACACCAACGAGCGGACTCGACGAGAGCATCCCTGAATTGACGGAATATGAATCCTTGGCCACCCTCATGGTGTGTGCAAATATTTCACGTAAGACGTCAACAGGCAAACGACGAACGGGGTTCAAGACGTCAGTACAGCGCTGCATGTTCCAAACCAGACTATCCCGCTCCTGCAATAGCCCATCCAACTTTGCCTGCGCATCGGCGATACGTGCCTCAAGGTCGGCCAAGCGCGACTCACTAGTCCGCCGTGTTTCTCTGAAGAACGCCTTTTGCGCCTCAGACGGTGGTAAATTGGTGGAGAGAAGTGCTTTTATTTCAGGATCTGGAGCAGGTCTAACCAACGGTATACCTGCACACGTCGCACCGCATTTTGAGCAATTATGAGGCATATCGACTACAATCAGGGTGATTACTATTGTGTAAACATTGACCTAAACGACATATACGTACAGCTGCTATGTGTTTCCGGCTATGGTGTGAAATTGTCTCGATGTTGGGAAACAAGACGGGGAGGCTGGAAGCAAGGAGTGCTGTCCACGTTGCGACAACGAGGCAAAACCAAGTATGCTTCCCGGACCCGGTTCCGGCAATCCTCGGCAACGCCTAAGATAAGGTAGAGATCCGCAAATCGTGAATATTTTGCGGCCAACCCGCACGACCGAGAAGTAGACCGAAGACTGAAGAGGAGGGCGTCGTTACGCAGGTGATTACCATCGACTGACGGGTATAATTGGTGTCATCGTAGGTCCCGAATACAACGATCGTAATCATCGTAATCTCAAGTGCAGTAAGTGGTATGCTTGGGTTTCTGATTAGCGGCACGAAGAAAGAATCGAACCGAATTGCCTACAATTGATAAGAATAAAATTTGTGCTATGAGAGCCGTAGAAAATAGTGGCTTTAAGCAAGGCGACTCTTTTCGCTGGCCGCCACATCGACTGAAGAAGCGGTCTTGAGCTTCGATTTTCCTTTTGTCCTTCAAATGAAACTTTTATCGCGGACACAGGGGATTAGTTCCTCAAGTATTATCATCCCTGCGTTCTCGACCAATATATCAAGCCAGCCGCGCTCGCGCTCGCACTTGCCAACAAATGCCGTCACGCTTAATAACCCAGAGCTCCGCCTTCCAATAATTGTTGGAGGATATCCGTACGTTGTACTACACCATGACGCAGAACGGTTGTATTGTTGCAGAAGATGATAGTCGGTGCCGTTGGAACCACTGGGCCCGGGCTCCAGGTCTTCCAAAAGATGCTTATTCAGCTGAACGGTCACATGATGGGACCCACTGCAAATAGCCACCAGGCACAACGGGGGGTTGACTTGAACTCTAAATTCCAGTCTGGAACCGCATGTCCTTCGAACGACAGAGACTCCTCCAGATGGTGAGAGGAGAAACAGCTACAAGGCCGGATCGCGAGTCCTTTTTCCCAACTGCAAAGAGATGGGTCGTCGTCGGAGAAAGGAAAGGGTATGGAATGAGTGAAGCACCCTTTTTTTTATATGGGAGCCGCACAATGACCGAAACGCGTCATAGAGAGAGGATCGTCGCAAGAATTGCATCCATGGTTATTAAGAAGTAGTGAATCCAAGGCGGTCGGGTTTAGGTGATTCATTCAGATCCTCCCTTTATCTCATTCCCCGTGCCGCAATTATATAGCATTTGCATACGAGTACGTTTACATGAAAGTACAACATTAGTCTATAGCGACCGTTTCCATAAAGCAATGATAAGCTTCTCACATCCCAAAATAATACAATCCATCTGAAAGTCATGAAAAATATGAAAATGTCCCTGATAAAGCAAGGAAGGAAGCAATAGCAATTCCTTACAGCTCACACCAATCCCTTTTCACCCCTACAATCCATTCCCGGCATTCATGCATCGACCTCTGCCTTTCTCGTCAGTAAGAAGCTCGCTTCAAAAGAACCAAAACTAACCTCTCCGATACCCAGGACATTCTGGATATCTAACAGTATGCCCTCCGCTTCCTCTTCAGCCTCCTCTCGCCACTTATCCTTGTACTTGTCACGACTGCTGACCTTCCGGTGCAACAAAACATCCAAAACGGCCTCGCTTACCGCTGACACTGAAAGAAGGGATATCGGGAAGTTGAGGATGTCAGGCTCTATATAAACCGTAGCATCAGAGCACGAACGCAAGGAAAGAGAAGAACGGACCTAGTATACAAATCATCAAAGACCTCCAGGTCTCTCTCAACACCCAGCTCCATTCACCTTCGTCTGGAAACAATTCACGTAGCGAGGGCAGCGCATCTAACAACTCATCGAGGACACCTACTGGCGTCCCGCCAAGAACGTAGCCGACGGCAGATAGAAGGTCAGCTTGAGCATCCTATAATGGAGATCAGTGCGACAATAAACAGAATGTGAGCAAACATACATCCAAATCATCAAATCCTATCTCGTGCGGTGCGAGGGCCTGCAAGCTGGAAGCATATACAGGGAGGAGGGGTGGGAGAAAGTCCCGGTGATACTAGAAAAGGCATCAGTGACGGAAAGAAAAACCGAAGATACAACAGCGCCTACCTTGATGCTAACGGCAACGGCACCGACGGCCATATCCCACACCGTATCCTCGAAACCATCACATTTCTTTGCGGAGGGATCCCGTCCCCATTATCGCACCTCCGTCAGATCACACAGCGATGCTGGCTTTGTCATCCGAAGCCCAGGCTAAACGTCGGTTACAACTGTACGTTTTGCGGGAGCATCAGCGTCATCAAATATGGGAACTAGGATGCCGTAATCAAACCTCCACATTTGATGATTGGGAGAACGCCATCGGCATAGGCCAGAAGTTGCGGCGGAAAGTTGTAGGATGGATTCTTGAGGTATGTCGATCATTGCTAATGAACACCTTTTCACTGATGAATCGTAGGCCACCTTGCGACGCCATGAAGGCGAAGATCTACACGACCAAATCACGGCCCTCTCTACCTCAAGAGAGACTCGGTTTCATGCGGCATATCTCTTCCTTCTCTTTTTCTTCTGTTCTGGTGGGGCAGAAGGAGTGGACGTGTAACACCGAACCTTGAAGGGAGAAAAAGCTCCGGTGGTAGATGCACATAGTTGTTCCTCTGAACAGGCACAGGTTCCGGCGATGATGGTGCTGTCGGTATCCAACCGGGATCAGGGGGTGAGTTCCCGAGGTGAGGAATATGAAAAGTGCCAGTCGGTGTGATGATGCGCGTCTAAAAGGCTATATGAGTCCCGGTTCCGCAAGATATATATGATACGGACATATGTGCTTGAGGTCGACCCAGAGCTGCCGGATGAGGAAGAAGACAACAAAGTGTCAGCTCGGAGTGATTGCGCGCGACGTAGGCTTGCTGGCTGGGAAACTGAATATGAGCGGTGAGTTGGTCGGGCCTTCTTCCTCGGAGAAGGCATATCATGATCCTTTCGTTCAGAACGAGAGCGCTTCCAGCCTCTAAACCTTCATATAACAATGAGATCTGAAAAAGACAAGGCTTTGCTGACGTACGTAGGAGTCGTTTCATCGGTAATGGTAGAGCATCTGATACAGACAACGTCAGTACGAACGCTAGGAAAAATAGGTGCAACACACCGGCTGCGACAACTTTGAATCCTTTTGGGACTACGAATGTCTTCAAGAGCGTCTTCCCGTGGACGTTTTGTATTGCCTTCTGATCCTGGCGAGAAATAGATATGCGAAGCAGGGCTCACGGCTGAGAAAGAATAATTGCGATCCATGCTGGGTGTAGCGGTAGGGAGAATATTTTGAGGAAATGAGCGTAAAAATGAGTGTTCGGTAGACGGCTGTCGAATCATGGAAGTACAAAATCCGGAGTGTCTCTTTTCCTCCATTTCCAAGAGGTACTGGAGGGCATCAGAGAAGTCGTCGCACCATGACGTCATCTGTGATGAGGAACGTTGTGCTGGTGCAGAAAAGTCGTTGCCATCGGATTCTATCGCACCGTCGTCTTCATTAGATTCGGAAGATAGTTCGTCCTCAAGGCTTCCAGACTCTTCTTTGATAGAGCCTAGTGATTTCGTACGGGACCGAGATAGAGGAATCCGGGAGCACCGCCAAGAGAACATGGAGGGAAAAGGAAGAATATGCAAGTAAGGAAAAGGAAGAAGGCTGGTGTGACATGCCGTACGCGTCTCGCTCACGTGATAGTTTATCAGCGCGTCTGTTATCTTATCTCCCCGGCCGGTATGCGTTCGCGGGGCTTCGGGACGGTAGACCGATAGCAACTTCAACCACGACCGAACGCGATGTACTAGCACGACCCACCATGCCCATATTATGCAATATCGGTAACATCTTAACCATATGCATACCTCAGAAGATATTCATATGTCAGCAGAACATGAATACCGAACGCTTTACACCAGTCAGGGAAAATCTACGAGTTTATGAGTGAGCCCTGAGCAATGAGTTGAGGATCAGTTGATAACTGTTCGCAGAAGAAACATAATGTGCCTTTACTATCCAATTTTGTAGGAGACCCTCGGAATTTCAGCCGCTCTATATGAGGGGAGGACCGAGCACAATATTTGGTGTGGTATGTAATGCCAATGAGTGAAGAATGTGATGTCGCGGACATTTGGGACGCTGGAAAATAGCGCAACACCCTCATGGAGCACGAAAGCTACAGAAAGCTTTGTCTCGGCGCCTTCAAAGTCAAGCCCGAAGATCTGCAAGGTCTTGATATTTGGCAGCAACGCCAGACATCTCGCCAAATTTTGTGAGTGTGACTGACACGGTCCTGAAATGTTTCAGATAATATCTGTCAAGGACGAAATAAAACATACTCCACATAGATAGCGAGGCTTGGATCTCTGATAGAGACGAATCCAGCGTGTCGTAACAATTCTGCCACTACTTCATGACCATATTTCCCAACCAAAGAATGGTTTGGACGGCCGTCATTCCGGAGGTTCTACTGGTGCAGGCTCCCAGATGCGTGTGAACCGCTCGAAGTAAATACTTGGGGATAAAGCAGGGTCATCGGGCCAGGATATCGGAATAGACGGCAGGTTGCAACATGACAGTAACGGTCCGTGTTAGTAGATGGATCCGATGCAATTCAGTCTATTCGAAATTCGGACCGAGGAGCCGAATCTCCTTACTCACCCACATCCATCAGCCCCAGTATGGAGGGCATTGAAGCACTTGTTTTTGATGTCTTTGGCACCGTTGTCGATTGGCATGGATCTGTATGCGCGGAACTAAAAGATCTGGGACAAAACCTGGCTTTAAACGGTGCGTTATGAGGACTAATCACCATCTTTCGCATGGTCGCTCGAACACTCTCTCGCAGCCGACTGGGATGCCTTCGCCACCGAATGGCGGAAAGGATACTTGACAAATACGTGTGCTCCCCCCATTCAATGATTTATTTACCTTCCCTGATAACTGATCCGTATAGATCCCGTATCGCCCGCGAAGGAGCCGGCAGCGGTCCTTTGAATGTTGACGTTCTGCACAGACAGGTGTTTTTCTCCTTCTTTGCCCCGGGCTGCTGCGCTACGAGAGCTTACATTGTACCCTTGCTAGATTCTGGACGACATGCTGAGCTCGCCACGCTGGGCGCCCGTCGGTTCGAAGCTAGACGAGCAGACAAGAGCTCACCTGAACCTCGTCTGGCACCGCCTCAATGGCTCGTACTCGACGAAATCAGTGCCGCTGAGGAATTGCACCTGACCCCCATTTGTCTGTATAGGATGGCCTGATACCGTCGAGGGCCTCTACCAGCTCAAAAAGCACGTCATTCTCACGACATTATCCAATGGGAATGTCAGACTGTTGGTAGACATGGTGGGGGGTTTCTACTCGACTCACATGGCTCACGTACTCACGAGGGCTTCGCAGGCGAAGCACGCGAACCTTCCTTGGGATCTGGTTCTGTCGGCCGAGCTGTTCTCGTGCTATAAGCCGTACGTCCCCACGCCCTTCAAAGTCAGGGTTCTCGCTGGCTCGGGCTGACGCGCGCTAATTAGGAACCCGGAAGCTTATCTGGGCGCTATCAAACACCTCTCCGTCCCACCGGAGAAGTGCGCTATGGTTGCGGCCCACATCTACGACCTCCGCGCCGCTGCGGCGGTTGGGATGAAGACGGTCTACGTCCAGAGACCTGGAGAAGCTCCTGAGAATGTCGTGGTCAAACCAAGTTCGGAGGGCGGCGAAGTTGACGTTGTGGTGCAGTCTTTTGTGGAGCTTGCTTCTCTGTTCAGCGAGACGCACTGAATGAATGTTACCATGCCGTCAGGTGTGATAACTACACGCTTTGCTTTCACTACGGTCGGACTCGGAACGTCAGATTAACGTTTCGGTTATTGTATGGATCACTTGTTTATCGAGTTCCTGTACCATGTTTTGTAGGCTTCTCTGCCACTAAGGCTCTAGTACTATGTCTACCTCCCGTTCTGTTTGTCAGTGTACCTGAGAATTCGGAAGATCATTGTGAAAAAATTTCCTCATTGATCTAGGTTCAAGCAGGTGGATGTTGGATGATGCATCATCATCGTCTTCGCCAAATTTGCGCGACTCGGGCCTACCACAACAACGTTGGTTCCTCGGGTTATTTTTATGATTAATATTGTCGTATAGCTAGCTCAAGTTGACATTCATCTGTTTCTTTTTCGATGTAGTGGAGTGGTGCATGCATAAGTGATCTCGATCCAGTGAAAAACGTTGGACAGTGTTAGTTGTCGATCATCTCGATATTCAATTTTTCAATCGCTACTAGCGACACTTTCCCCCCTCCCCAAGGTCAGATAATCCACATAAAGCGATTGTATATCTTTTACAACAGGATTACGGTAACGTAATCAGCCTCTTATAGGCCTAAGGTAGGTAACGAACGGTCTATATGCAGTGGGTGCTTGTGAGTACAAATGATTGGGCCAGTAAAGAAAACAACAAATGAAAATCCCTTAACGAAAAAAAAAAAATGTCTATTCCGACTTTTCCCAATGGTTATAGCTCATCGCGGCGCGATCCGTACTCATAACACGGGCATATTCCAGGAACACTCTGTAGCCGTCAGTCAGCCACGGACCCGGCAGAATAATGAGACTGAGGATACGAACCTATAATTATACGCTGTCATATCCTCCTTTCTCCAGAAAGTGTGACTCCAATCCCGGCCTGCGGAAGCAATCTTTCTTGCGAGATCATCGTGGTTGTTGTCTCCTTTCAGATCGCCATGGAAGAACACGAGGGTGTCCCAAAGATCGGAGTAGTCAACTTGTATGGGGATGTAGTGGACCCAGGGCATGAGCCTGTCCGTAAACCTGAACGCAGAGTGAGTTTAGCTAGGCACGGCACGGTGGTCAGAGAGAGTCACGAACCATTCGGGATAGATAGTCGACTTGAAGATGAGGGCGTGAGAGGACATGAGCCGTTTAAAACGCCCGGACCATGCGTTGCCGTCGACCTACATAGAAGAGATTGATTGAGCAACGAAGGAAAACGGAAACCCAAACACGACCACTGACATCAAAGATATACTTGTACCTTGCCTGCTCCGTCTGTGACTGCCCTTTCGTGAACTCGTACAACGTGGCCAAGACCTTGCAAACCTCAGGATCACACTGTCCAGGATCGTTCGAGAACGCCATGTCGAGCATCGCCGGCCCGTACCTCGCCTTCGGAACCAACTGGCCCTTCCCCACTGGGTCATCCTTCGAAGTCGGTGGAGCCAAAATCTTCACGTTATCATCCATGCCTTTCTCGACCCAGTCCATCATCCGTATGCGTTGCGAAAGGGGCCACTCCAGGTCCCGATTGTGATAGATCCCCGTCGTGCGGCCTCGCCACTGCAGTCGATCATCGGTCTTCTTCTCCCATACGATGTCTTCCTCGTCGGAGAGCTCTCCCAGCCAGCTGACCATGTGCGCGATGGTGATGTCATGATGCAGGAGAGTCTGGGAGTAGGCGAAAGAGGGGAACATTCGGTGGGAGGGAACAGGGCCTTTTCCCCAGGGGAGGAACTGGCCGTGTTCGCGAAGGAGGTGTGGATGCAGGCAGGGATCCATTGTCTTTCTGTGGTCGAAGACGAAGGTTTTAGGAGCGTCTGGTGGCGGGGGCGGCCAGGATACATTGAAGTTGAAGTCGATGGGATCTTTCCAGGCGGGCGAAGTTGGGTCGCAGCCTGAGATCCATCCGTGATACTTGATAGGAACGACGGGATGCTCGACATCGATATCTGTAGACAGCGTTAGCTTGGCAAAGGGAAAAAATAAAATAAAGCAGGATGACGTACAAGTCCCTGCACGAGCGTGTTCGAGGGCTTTCTCCCGGAGTTCCCAGTCCGTAGCATGCTCCGGATTGTCATGCGGCTGGAAGACGGCGCGGAAGGGTGGCAGGAAATCGTCGACGTCTTCGAGTAGTTCACTAAGCATGCGGGTACCATCAAAGACGCGGTCGTGAGTACTGGAGTCGCGGATGGTATAGTTGACAAGTCCGGCACGGTGTCCTTCCTCTTTACCAAAAGTAAACGAGTCTTCGTGACCCTCCCATTCTCTGACGATCCTGATTAGATCGACCGGGTTGACGCCCCAATAAGGCTCGAGGTCTCGGTATATCTGGTCGTACTCGTCTGGAAGCTGAACGTTGTTCTTCTCAACATATTCCCACCTACGTACACACACAAGCTTAATTGCGAATAAGTGAAAAAAAGGGGAAGCGCTCACCATTTATCGAATCCACGAGGAGGAGCTCGCTTATATCGGCGCTCGTATTCGATCACTGCCTCGTTGAGAGTCTTACTCGCACGCTGCAGCTTGGCTTCCCACTTCTTCTCTGAAAATTCGATGAGCTGGTAGATAGGATGCGGGCCCTCTGGATTCATTTCAAGCAGCCCGTTCGACAAGAATTTGTGCATGGGCAGACTGCCTGTTTCAGCTGCGATCTTTTTGTCCGCTGCGTTGTGCTGCAAGTTTCCTAGACCTCCGAAATTCCCCCACGAATGGTACACGGGTTTGGCGTGTTCTACCGCAACGGGTTCGATGAAAGTCTTGAATGTTATATTAGTGGTATGCGATCCGTAGAGATTTGTCCAGAATCCGCCGGCAATAATAAAGAGAGTAAAGACCGTGATGATGGCCACTTGCCGCCCTTGGCTTGCCCTACGATGAGTTGGAGTAACTCGTAGCATACTGAACAAAAAACGGAGGACAGATGGGAGGGAAAGGGGGAATGAGTGTTAAGGGGTTCTATCACGCCAAATTAAACTGAAGAGGGGTATCGTTATTTACGGAGGCCATATCCGGAGCAATTTTATCATGACAGCGCGGAGTATACTTAGAAGGCAAGGCGCGTGTCTTGTATTGTAAGCCTTTGATGCCCCGTCAGTGTCACATAAAACCGAACGGTTCCGTTACTGTTCGATTATCGTTCGAAAGATTTTGTGTGGTTGGGCGCGACAGCCGATGATTACCATGCTAAGGCCTGTGCAGCACTCCTAAAGCAGTCGTGACAGTCTACTGCGCACATTAGTTGCCTGTCAAATCTTCCAAATGTTTTACTAGCCTGTTTCTTCCGCAAAACAGAACTGGAAAAGAAACTACCAAAAATGGATGCAGGACCCGTGGACTTGTGCCTTCTTTTCCTTGTTTCGGCATCCCGCTTCAAGGTACGCACTGGGTACGCAAAGCTGCGCTCAAGTTCTCAGCGGCTGACATTTTACTATCAAATCAGGATCATCCAGGCATGAACAGGCATGGACGAGACTCGGAATTGAAAGTGTACGCTGCATTCCTGCCTCCGTGTACACAGTTCGATAAGGCACCTGAGGATTACGATGTTTCCCTGGCGACCACGACGTCGATATCCGTGAAACTATCAAGTGCAGATTGAAAGGATTCGTTTATTCCTGAACTCCTTTCTCCGCGATGTCGGTGATAACTAACAACAGAGTGAGATGACAGTATCTGGGTGAATAGGTAAGTAAAAGGGTCCACGTAGATATCAGGGATTTGGAAGTTGATTGGTAACAATCGCAGTCCTGGGCCGCCAACGAGCGATGAAACGCCGCCATCCTTCTCCTTCTAACAGGACGGCGACTATATGTCTTAGAGGCCTTCCGTTCAGTACTACTAGTAGTACTACCTGTAACTTACAGTAACTTGTGGTGTAACACAGGGATGGGTTTGTTTTCATATGCTTCTGCGCTGTTATCGAATCTTGATTTGCTGCCAGACACGGCAAGACTTCGCTATCAATGAAATACCGAAATTTTGAAGCTCTGCCACTTTTCCTTTTGAGATCCTTGTTCCCTCTCATTTTTATCAAATTTTATGGCGACGATAAACCGTTCCTTAGCAAATAAAATGAGAACCGAGCTTGGCCCACTCATTTGTTTGCATTCTAATATGCTCTTCATCGCATCAAGCTTAGTTCATAGGCGGGCCGTACATTATTTCACTCCGTTTAATCAGTTTCTTATCTGCATTGTTCACATCTTAGCCATATGAACACCAGGCGCGCTGGCAACTTCCAAGTTGGACGCGACGCGGCTCAGATCATGTGAAACTGATGTCATTCGAAGATTGCATCAACTAGGGGTTACAGGACAATGCTTAAACACGAATCATCATCTTTGACCCCAGGAACTGGAGAATTCAACATATCCTAACTAAAGGAACCTCCAAAATGCCTTCTATCACTTCTCGTTTTTCTCATCTGCGGATGATAAGTGTTAGATACTGATTCACCTGAACGAAAGGTTAGACAGGTCTGGGACCAACCGGACTGGTCATGTGATGCCCGCAAGATGGAGTGGCCCTGCCAACAGAAACAAACTCTATGATTTTACCAGTCACCCGCGTCGGTAGGCGTTTTTCACCTTCTCACTAAGACGCCTCCGCGACTCGACTTTGGCTGGTCGGGACCTCGCTGGAGACAACAGCGATGTCCGGATCCTCACTGTCGAATTGGGATGGTAGTTTAACGGATCAAAAACACTCAGATGCAGACCATTCTTCACTTCAGGGGCCAAATAGTGCCAACGCCCTTGGTTATTATGGATCCATGTCGCGTTGTCATCCCCCATATAATGGTATCGAGGGTACTTTTGTCACTGTCAATGACGTTGTGCAAACTGTACCTGTTAGCGGGATCAACGAGGCACGTGGCGTCCCTAAGTATTTATTTTGATTTCTCACGTCGCGTCTAGTCGCAATCATCCAGAAATATTTACAGCGCATCGTATCCTTCGTATAGTTATTTGACGGCTTCACCAAGTTTACCCTCTTCGTGGTACTCACCGGTAATGCCCTCATTTTCGTCCTCCCGTCACCTGGACTCAAGTCGTCGTCTAGTTCTACCCAGCCACCACGCAAGTCGATCCGTCAATATATGATTCACAAGTAGCAATGCAAACGACCAACTTTCCTGCCGAGGATAATTGCTTTCTTCATAATGACGAAGAAGCTGCGAGCTTCATTCCGCAGGTCTGTCTTCCTTGTTTTTTTTTTCCCTCTGGAACAACTAGGATTGCTTACCCGATGTCGGATAGAACATGTCATCGCATGCAGCAGACGATGTGGTGGCCATAACGAAATCCAATGTACGTGTCTCGTAACACCTTAGACACGCCCTTATCCAAAGTATAATAGATGTCTGCCTCATTCCTCTCTCAAGATCCCCAGGACTCATCCATTCAAATTCCCGAAGACCGACTATCGCAGTCACTATTCACTCCCGAACCTACTTCACCTTTTTTTCTGTCGCCACTCTTCACTCCCGAACCTACTTCACCTTCTTATCTGTCGCCACTCTTCACACCTTCGCCCCCTCCGAAGCGTCGTCGAATTCTCATGTCCCACGTTGCGATGCCACCCTTATCTCATCACCAGGATGCCAGTAGGACCGTGACAGTTTCAAGGGGCCCTAGGGAAGCCAAAGCCAAAGCAGTAGACCTCATACGAGAGCATCAAATGCTTCGCACCGCTTACCAGGAGGAGGAAGCCCAGATGGTGAACGGCCCTTACAGCAGTAGCTTTCGTCCGCTCATGATAAAACGCAAACGCCCACAAAGTCGAACGTATAGCTCTCAGGACGAGATCTCAGCGGTGGTGCAACCAAGTCCAAGTAGACAAGCCGAAGTTAGCTCATCACCCAGAAACCGGAGTGTACTGTCAATCGAGGGTATGTCTTCGCCGCCGCCGCCGAGAAAGAAGAGAAAGAGGGATGAGGTGCTTATTGGCGTGGACGAGTATAATCCGTGTCCAGATGTGAGCGGGAGGGCGAGCGTTATCTGGGATCTATTGCCGAAGAAACCAATGGTCAAGTCAAAGCCTTCCAAGCGAATGGAGTCCGTCAGGTCGCGAACACACTCAGTTGAGGCACGCATGAAGTCAGTCAACTGTCGCGCGAAGACCATCGAGGAGTCTCTCAGCCCCGACCAGGAACCAGTCATGACTTTCTCAGTTGACTACGATGATACTCTGGAGCATGTGCGCCCCATCGATGCCCGCGAGGGGATCTATGAATACTCCATGCAAAACGATAATCCCGATACCGTTACCGAAGAAGCTTTGTCTATGAACCTGCAGTTCGTCCGGAGACGGCTGGATGGCGATACTGTTGCCAAAGATATAGAATGGCATGATCCTGAGGCAGAATCGGGACTTGGAGTCGACGTCGGGACTTCCCCACCCCCGCCTATGTCTGCAAAGGCCAGAGGCAAACAAAGAGCCGTTCCCACCGTCCCTGCAGAGGACATCTTGCTTTCTCCGGCATACGATATCGATACGAACCTCGACAACAATTATGTATACCTCGAAGACGATCATTCCGTCTCCCATGATCCCCACACAGGTCTATCGGAGCCACAAGTTGGTCCTGCGATGTATTTTCCCCTTGTACAACATTTTCCTATTCACAATTCAGCTACTTCTTTCCCTTCCTCGACGTCGTTTCAAGCAAAGGAGCAGCTACTTAGTCCCCTCCACGATTCTTCTTTCCAAGGCAATTCGCGTTTGCAGGATTCCACTCTTGGTTTGCGGTGCCATCGGTTAGAGGACTCAGAACTGTTGCACAATGGTACTATCGACCCGTCTCTTTTGAGTGGTTTTGAGTTTATGGACTATTCGTCGCTGTCATCGTCGCCGTGGGGATCTCCTCCCAAGAACAAGTCGCTGTCGCCGTCATGTCTACCAAACCCACCTTCCACTCCCGTTCAAATTGAAGCAGAAATGCATCCTTTACCATCTCCGCAATGTCCCACCGTCACAGCGGACCAGCCAAAATTCCACGGTATGCTGGGTGAATCGGAGATGTCGGACTTGACTTCCCTTGAAGACAGCAGTTGTCCGTACATTGATCCGATCCCTCTCGAACCTCCTCCATCGCCAAAGCTGAAAAAAACGTTTCCAGTGAAAGTGGGCCCTCCCGTCCGGGGGAAGAGATCCGAGTGGCCTATGATGGACAAGGAATCCTTTTGCCATCAGTGCAGAAACCGCTCGTTTCGAGCATCCGTGTATTGCGGGTGCGGGAAGGCATACTGTGTCAGGTGCATTAAGATAAGGTGGGGGTCGATCGTTCTCAGCAGATGGGTGGCCCATTGACTTCTTTTCAGGTACGACAATTTGGAATTTGATGCCGATGCGAAAGATTTCGTTTGTCCGAAGTGTAACAATACGTGCACATGTGATATCTGCACCAGGGCTAGAGGCGAGGTGTATCATTCAACGAGGGTTGATTCCACCAAGCGGGCACTGCCCACAACGCGTACAGTGGAAGCGGATCGCACGTCGGTTTCATATTCACGTTCTGGGCGAAAATCACTCAAGTCACGGAGGGCTAGGGACGCTGAGGGAATGTATACGGAAGAACGTAGTGCAGATCACAGCGCACTTTCGTCGCACGTCCTTGCTCGTACACAGCACCAGCGCCAACGTCATGTGCAACAATGCGACCCTCCACATGTTTCTATCCTCGGTGGTCGGACTACTATACCTCCGCTCAGTGAACGTAAGCAGGGTCCAGTGAAATTCTGGGGTACTATCTACGGGTTTTCTGGGGAGAAAGTTGGGACGGCATATACCGCGGAGGATGGGAGTTCCAATACGCTCTTGGTCCAGCGTTCCAGAGTGTTCGCTGGGGAGATTCAGCCTGTCTGGGGGCTAGGTACCAATCCGTTGTTGAGAGAAGTGGATCCTGCGACCAAAGTGGTGAACAAGGACACTCAGACGACTCGGAAGAGGAGGTTCGTCGGACAGCAGGCGCCCTTGTTTATGCCCTTTCGGACGATAGATTCCTCCGGAGTTATGGAATATGGGTCGGATGCGGATGCTGATGGAGATGACGATCCTGAGTGCTAGGGAATAGGCTCATGCCCAATGACGAACATCCTGGGTTTGAGTGGCGGGGGGGGCGAAGCATTGGATCTTGATAAGATCGGCTTGATTGATGAGGACGTGACGTCGGCTGCTATCATGGCTCTGAAGCAGATTGGCGTGAACGCGATGGTTTCTACAGAGTAGATGCGTCGTTCGTCAGTGGAGTAGTTTTGGTTATTCTTACGATAAATGTATCTATAAAGTTGAAGTCCTCTTTGTAGCTTATATCCAAAGGATAAATGTACTATCGTATTGTTCAATGGCCATTGTATTCCTAACTGAACCTTTGGACAGTGTTTCCATCTTGCCGATGCCCGGGCCAGAGTGTAGCAATCGACCCTATTTGGCATATTTGACTGATTCACTCAGCCTTCCACAGCAACTGAGCACATTGTGTTAGGTTATGTTACGCCGCGTTGGCTCCGTGCGTCATGCGGGGGGCAGTCAAGCAAGATCACAAGGGTGTTTGTTCGGCTGCCGCGCGCGTTTGTTGACTTGTCAGTGCCATATTTATCTCTTGTTCACTTTTCATCATTCGACTCTAACGATACCCCCATAGCACTTTTACTAACCCCCCCTTCCCCCCCAACTATTGCTCATGTATGCCGATATCAGGTCTTTGACCAGAGAGCTCGCTACCGTCATCAAACGTGGATCCGAACGTGTTCGCACACGATCGTTGTTGGTTTCTGGTAAGTTGTCCTGTACTCAAAGTAGCCTCGAGTGTTCATCATGGCCATGTTAGCTGACCGCGACTCGATACTTTTGCAAGTCTGTGACTGGGCTATCACTGGTGGACAGGACGCGTCGGTCCAGGAGGACGTTACGGTGAGTTAGTTGGTCATGTCAGTAGTCGCTGGGTGTCTTTGCTCAACTCTTGTCTGTTAGAACGACACGGAGGTGGTGGAAGTTCCATACGTTTGCTCCGAAGACGATGGCGAGTCTGAATCTGATTCACAGACGACTTTCGACGTATGTTGGATTGCACCTTGCAGCATGTTTCTTGGGCTGAAAACGATGTTTTTTTTTTTTTTTTAGTCCCTTGAGAGCGACGACAGATCCACCCTGTACAACAGCTCTTTCGACCAATCGGGAAGGACATCCCCCGATGCCAAGCACAGTTTCTTTGACCACAGCCATGGTTCTGTAACCGCCACTCTCCCACGATCTCCTGTTGTTGCACAGCGCGAACGACGAACCCACACCCACACCCACACCTTCGATCTGAAAGCAGCTGCAGAGCTCGAAGAGCAGGTTGATATTCTCCATCACCAGAATGGTCAGCTAGAAGAAGAGGTTCAACACGCGTTGGAGCAGAGTCGAAACGAATATTTGGTCCATTTGCGGGTGGAGCGTGCTAATTGGAAGGGCCGGTTTGATATCCTGAAGGAGGCCGCGAACGAGATCGAGCTGAAACTGCACAGCTCCGAGGCTGCGCGTCTTCGTCTGGAGCAGAGGCTGTTGGACGCCGCCAGGGAAAGGGAGATGTTGCAGGCACAGCTTGAGGAAGAGCAGTCGGAACAATCCCGGCTGAAGCGTCGTCTTGCCGATACCCACACTCAGTTACGGCGGAGATGTTCTGAAATGGAGGACCTGGTGGTTCGGATCAATGCTGCCGCCGAAGAGACATCCTCCCGTGTGGCAGCGGAACGAGATAGTGCGCTAGCGGCGAACGTGATCGCGCGTCATGCGATCTCCGTTTTGGAGAAGGAGAAGGCGGAGGGTAAAGCTTTGGCTCTGGATATTTGGGATGAGTATGAGCGTGTTCGGTCCGCGGAAACGAGCGCTCGGGTGAGGGAGCAGGAAAGGGACGATGCTCTGGCGTTAGTTTCCGATCTTCAGGGCCAGGTTTCCGATTTGAACGAGCAGCTTCAAGCTGCTCATGGGAAATGCGAAGTGCTGGAACAAGAGGTACTTCAGCTACGGCACGAAGCCACTCGACAGGAGAGGGAAGCAGAGGAGGAGGAGGAGACGAGACGGATGGAGGCTCAACGTCAGGTGGAACTGGAAGCGTCGAGGAAGAGGATGCAGCAGATGCTGGAGGAAGAAACACAGCGGAAGCAGCAGGCTGCTGAGGAAGAAAGGCAGAAGAAGGCAGCGGAGGAACGCGCTATCCAGAACGAACGGGAGGAACGAGAGCGTCGAGAGCGAGAACGGAGAACAAGATGGCGCGAGGCGACGACGGCAGAAGAAGAACGATGCCGTAGACGAGACGAGGAGAATTGGAACCTCTCGCTCGGTCAACTGTGGTCCTACCAGAAGGCGATAAATCGGTTTTTATTCGTCTTGAAAGAATTCGAGACGACCCAATTCTCCGAGTCTAAACCCCTGACGCCCTCGGGAGTGCCTTGGCCTGTTTTGATCGGTCCGAACCGATTTTATGTGGGTATGTTGGAGGATTGGACGCTGGCCGACAAGTTCTTTGAGCGTGCGAGGAGATCTCTTCCTTTTGATGCGTACAGGGATCTTATTTCTAGGACTCGGCAGACGTTCCATCCAGACCGGTGGAGATCGAGGAACTTGTTGAATACGGTGATGGACGATTCTCTTCGTGCTGTTATTGAGGACGCCGGTAATAAGGTTTCGCAGGCCGTTAACCGTAAATATCAGGATCTCTTGGATATGTCCTAGACCTCTCTTCGTTACAAGCTTTGGTTATCAGGCTAGATATGACCCTTTAATTGTTATCATGCATCTCCTACTAAACATATGTACTTTTTTACATTTACACATACCCACGACACGATATGATTATGATTTTTTACTGGCTTGCATGATTAAACTTTTTTCAGTCACGCGATTCGAGGGCCGGATGGTCGGCCCGGTAGCGTCACAAATCTGGACTGCAACCGTCACGGCCACTTGCATTGAAAGTCCATGTATACGTCGTAAAATCGGTGTACGAGACCAATGCCAGTAAGCGCTACTTTATCTATTGGTGTCTCCTTTTCCTAAATATTTTCCTAGTTGACAGAGACCCGTCTTTCATATTTTGCGACTTCCATGTAACTTTACTGTGAGCAGAATTTACGACATCTCATTACAGTTACTAAGGAAACATTTATAGCCTGTCCAAAAGCAACATTCTGGAAGGATGGCAGATACACTGCTTGCCATTTTGCTCGTGACGACCTCCGCAAAAGAGGCGAATCTCGTGTATCAGTGGCCCGCAAATCCTGAGTCTCTTCCAAGATTGAGCCGTCCATATCCAGAGAATACTTCGGACCTTCGACTCCGTGCGCAAATCAACGAGTCCGAATATGCATGGAAACGTACCCAATCCGTGCGCGACAGGTCGACTTCCTTGACCCGTTCATCATCTCATCCTCCTTCGGGAAGGAACTCGCCAACCCAAGATCTAGATTCTACATCCGCCAAGGATGAATACAACGCCCTCTTCGGATACTCGTCATCCTTCCTAGCGGGCCTTCTATGCCCCCAGAGGTCCATGTGCCACCAGAAATGCGAATTGCTTGTCGACGATCTCGCTTTTGTCGGGCACCCTGTCTGCGATGACGCGGATGGTGAATGGCACTTCAAACCCGAGAGCCCCGCTAGAGGGAGGGAGGAACGAAGTCCAGGGTCCGATGTTGAGACAAGCCCAGTTTTACAGCAAAAGGCGCCATCCAAGTCAACCTGGCTCCAGACCTTCAATTTTGTAATTGTCCTCGACCTACCGCATCCTTCGTCCTCTACGTCGGGAAACTATCTGAAGTACATAGAGATTGTGTACGAACAGATCGTTTTCACGATGACTGCCGTCCTTTTTCAAGAACAAGTCCTACACAATTTCGTCGAGGAAGAATGTGACAAACTGGGTTCGCTCAAGGATAGCTGCATGGCAAAAGGTTAGTTTCCTCTCGTTCCTGTCTGCCAGCGTCTAAAATTACAGATATTAGGAGAACCATTCTCAAACTTTATGACCCAGGCTTTGGAAGTTTCATCTATAGCGCCGGCCATGAAAACGCTTTACGAAGCTGTCAAATTGTCTTCGATGGCCTACGTCGCGATCAATAATATTCCTCTGGAGCTGCAGCTTCCGCCATTCCTGGATCGAATCCTCTATACTGAAGACGACGATCTCCATCAGCCCGAGGACGAAGAATGGCAGAGTTGGGGACCTGAAATGGCTTTTGGCTGGAAACTTCCGGCGTTGGCGCCTTGGAAAAGTTTGCTGTTGTTGGATGACTCCCTGAACCTCAGAACACCTCACATCGACGGCAACGATCACAACTTGATTGAAGGCCTTGTAAGATTTATGGAGATCGCTTCGATTACACTTTCGTGAGTTTTCAACTTTCATTGATAGATACGCTTTTTCATGCTAACGGTCATATAAAGACTTGCCGACATGGGTACTCTGTTAGACTGGGACCTGGAGACGCAGTTGTTCCCGACCGTTCGCTGGCTCGTCCAGCATCGGCGAGCGAAGGTTGTCGACATTGTACACACCGGATTGAAGACTTTGTTCATTCTTCCCCCGAAACTCCCGGCACCGTACGTGATGCCAATGTCTTTCCGAGAACGTGTCTGACATGGTTTGATGCAGTATATCGCAACTGTCGGAGGAATTCGAGAGAGAGTTTGCCCAACAGCCAGTTTCTTCTCTTCCCGAAATACTCTCTGCGATATCGACCTCATCTGGTACCCAATTCTTCGACGTCGTTGTCCAGTCCAAGGCCCTCATACCGTCGTATCAAAGCGTGATCTCATGGATGCTCCAACGCGACCTGCTCGTCACTCTCCACCTCCGCGTACGCATAGTCGCCACCAAGGAGCTCAAATTACGCGTCAAGCATCGCATTGAGAACGCCCGGGCGAAGAAGGCCAACAGAAGCCTGAGCAAGCTCTCCCAGGAAGCCGACACGGACTCCTCGTCTCCTATTGCACCGGGGATGATGTGGCTCTCTTTATCGCCAAAGGCTGCGCACGCGTATTCACGACGCCGTCTATCTCCTGAATCTGAGAGGGGCCAAGTGGAAGCTGACGACCCAGAGGAACTCGAGGAGGAGCAGGAGCAGGAGTGGGATTCTGGATGGGACGCGAATGACGATGATTTGACGTCGTCCATAATCAAGGACCCCAGTCGTGCGACGCCTCTGCAGCGACAGTGGCTCTCAGCTATGTCGGAGGGCAAGGACGCGCACATCGCTAAGCGATTTGATCAGTAGGTTCATTTGCCCGAGTCAAAAAAAAAAAAAAAAAAGGTGGCCATCGTGCTGACGTTTGTTCCAGCATCAATCAGTATTTTGACGGGAAGCGTACGGACGATGAGATCTTGTATCGCGCTGAAATATCGCGCAAGCAGCTTCGTCAACTGCTCCACCATTACGACGAATATGTGAGTTTCCATGTTTGGCGAACAGCCGAAGACTGACTACCTACCCAGCTTCAAACTTTCTTACACCCATCATAATATCGCCAGGATTATATATCGACAGTATCAATGTCTTTTATATCTGTACACGAATTATGAACATGCAGCAGTTACCTCCCTATACACATTATACAACAATCAAGCGTCTGGCCAATAATGATGGAAAAAAAAAAACTGTCAAGAAAATCTCAAGCCAACCATCCACGACAATTTGACGCTCCACACATGCACCGATTCCTTCCCTTGCGCTTCTTGACAGCTCTCGACGGGCAATAGTCAAACGTGAACTCGGTGCCGGCGAGTATTTTCTTCTTCGCCACAAAGGCAACATAAGGTGTCCTCATCTGCAGAAACAGCGTGAATTATCAACACCACGAAGGGCAGAGCTGATGAATAATACCTCAAAGATGGTGTCATAAACGACTTGATATATCTGCAGCGTCGGATCACAGGAATGACTGGGGAACATGTTTGTCCGTCCGTGTCTGGTCCCAGGGTGCATGAACACTCACTTCAAGAACCGCGTCCAGTTTCCTTTCGCCATCGGGTGTCAGCCAGCCCAAACTCGAAAGATAAGAGAGGAAACGTATCTCACCATACAATGTTGAATCAACGCTGTAAGTCCCTTCCTCAGGCTCGCTCCCGTCTTCTGTGAAATCCAACGCAAAGGTAAATGACTGGTCCGATGACTTGTTGGCTACGGTCCGAGGCCTGTAGGATACCATTAGTACACGAGCAAGCAACGGCGCATGTACATACACTAACAACCTGCATCACAGTGAATACACAGCAGCAAGAGTCGAGATGGCGACCTACCCTGTATACAGCCCAATAACCCTCCCCCGCTCCACATCAGCTGACGAGCGAACACCCCAGCCATACCTTTCTGTCTTGAACACCTCGATAGGGACTTGACGAGGACGCTGGGCTGTGCGGTTTATACAGCTTACATCACAGCGGCAGAACTGGAAGCATATGAGGTTAGGTGTCTCAGCCGAATAGAGCTTTTGCTAACCCTGTTGCACTCGATAACAGCGACATGACTTTCCACGTTGAAGGTGAATAAACCCTGTGAGACGCTCAGTAAAAGAGGGGTAGCCAGAAAAGAGCATATTTCCCACCCTGGAGGAATAAGCGAACACTTGAACCTCTTCCCCGTTTTGCTTGACCCTCCTGACTTCGGAATCAGCCTGGCAACCGCACGCAGATGGGTGGGTGCACGTTCTGCAGATGCAGACGGTGAGCAGTGCGTCGTCGACGTCGGGGATGCCCGCACCACTGAGAAAATGGTTGATACATCACTGGAAGAAGAAGAATGGTTACATACCGAACGTATTCCCTTTCCAGATACGTGAAATCCATGGCCAGCTCGGGCGTTTCTTCGTCGTCGACTTGATTAACGAACGTGATGGAAGCTGCTCCTGCTTTCGCTGCTTCGAGGGTCCAATGTCGTTGCAGAATTTCGCGCTGTGAAAGCCTTGATAAGAATTGTGTTAAGCTACTCAACAAGAAGGGATTTATGTGAACTTGCCTTTGTGGTAGCTTCTCAAGACGTTTCCTAGGCCGCGACGAGGATGCTTCTGAGGCTGTCAACGATCGCTTTCGCTTGCTATCAAACACCGTGAATAGGGTTTGCGAGGCCGGAGTCTGTGTAGCCAAAGGTCGCGCAATTGAGACGAGTTGAGCAGGTCCGGCGCTGGTGACGACCTCGAAAGAATGAGAGGCTCCGATCATTCTTGCCTGGGAAGTACGTATCGATGCAGAAGAGAGTTCTCGGATGTTAAGAGAGCCGTCTCGCCTTGTGGACCTATGTGGGAGTAACCGAGTGGCCCCGTCTTCGCCAGCGGACGCTGAAGACGTCGAAAGCATCCTGTAGTCACTCCATGGTGCTTCCCTCTCTTTCCCCTTCCTCTTGGATGACGACGATATAGTCGACGCGGATGGCGAGTGTGCTCTTTCCCCTGAGCCTGGAAGTCTGTGTCTGGACAGCGCCGGGTTGTTGGCTGTCCTATTCCTCAGCCTAGACGAAGGGGGAGGTGTTGACGGAGGGTCTGGTTCAGTGTCCAGAGACCCAGAGACGTCGGAGTCCTCGCCGTCCGTGTTTTCAGGTGAAGAGTGCTTTTGTAGCGGAATGTTTTTATCAAAAAGTAGCGCCGCCAATTTCTCTGAAATCGGAATGGGTTCATCTTTTGTTAATGCGATTTTCTCCTCATATGCCTGCGCCCGCAAACGCCTCCGGGTATTCATGATATCCGTAGAAGACCAGATCTGAATATCTCGAGACTCCTGAGCCATCCTTTGTCGCTTTTGTTGCTGTCGTGCACTGTATGATTTCAGATACGGGAGAGGTATGTCTTTCTCGGTATACGTGTTACTTGTTCCATCTTCTCGCTTCCATGTATCTCCGCGAATCTGTGCTTCATGAGCATAGTATGAATGAAAGAGAACCGTAATACGATTCACCTCTTTCCTGTTCAAAACAGATTAGTATAATGTACATAAAGGAAAGATGAAAACCACGCACCTATCCTCACCGTCGTACCCCACGTGAGGCCAGTTGCCGTGCTCATCTGCGCCTTCAGCACCATCGAAATTTTCTTCTGGAGTCTGAGAACGCGACCAGAGATACAAGGGGTCGTTGTCAGTGTTGCTATCTTCCTCATATTTAGAAGGAGTAGTCATGGTGGGAGTCACAGTCAACCTAGTCCCCTTAGGCAGATGAAGCCAAGACAGACCGGAACCCTAACCCTAGCTCGAGTCAAGGTGCAACGAATGAAAAAGTAAACGTCACTGTCACGAGCACAAACGACACCCAAGGCCGACGAAATGGAAATAGCTAAGAGAAAAACGTGAAGATGGTCAGTTTTACCGCGTTGTTTGGGGCATTCTGTTTACCAAAAGTAATTTATAAATATCTGGGCATACCGGTGTAGATAGTAAGCATTTACAGTGGCTTGGACAAATACTACTAGTACATGATTGAAAACGAAATACGCTCGTTGGCGGAGATGAGACTAAAAGATGCAGAACTTACAAGGCGTTAACTGCTTGAGATACCTTGTTTCCAGCTGCTTCCAGCGAAGAACGGACCGAATCATCCATCACAGACTTCAACAGATTCCTCGACTTCCATCGGTCGGGGTGGAACATCTGTCTTGCCCTCATTACCACCTTCTTATACAAGTGCCTCTCCAGATGGCGCCTTATAACTTTGAAGAAGCCATCCACAGCCTGCCAGTCATCAAGATCCGTCACCTTGAATTTCCGAGGATTAACCAGCACAGGCCAAGGTATACCGGCAGATGTCAACGGCTTCGATTCAGAGTATTGAGTCGTCTCGAACTCGTCCATCAGGAGGAGAAAACGTTCGACTGCCTGGGAATCCGTCCAGCTTTCGAGGTTCCACTTTTCCTTATCCCTCCTCTGGCATCGCCGCTTCTCAGCCTTTGTAGCCTCGTGCCACTTCTGCCGCTGCAACCTCTGCTTTTCTTCATACTCAGCCTGAGCTCGTTCTCGCTCTAGACGAGCCTGCTCTTCCATCATCGTCCTGAGTCGTTCCTTCTGTCGCTTCTCGTCCTCCATCTTGCGCATGGACTCAGCCCGCCGCTTCTGTTCCATCTCTCGTTCTTTCTGCTCCTTCTCCTCTCTCTGCACTCGAGCATCTTCCCATAGAAGCTTATCCCTCTCGAGCTCCAGTATCTTGCATCGTGAATTGACGACACATAGTTGTCTTTGTAGACCGACGACCTCTTGTGCGTGTCTGGCAGTAGCCGCCCGAACCGTACGGTTAGCCTGTGCGATCTCCCGCTCCCTGTCCTCCCAGTCGCGGCACAACACTTTCACCTGCTCCTTGGTGCTTTGCAGCGCATCATGAGAATCCAGTAATTGTGATCGTTCCTGCTCGAGCTGTTGCTGGCAAAGTTTCATCGTCTCAACCTCCAAGCCTAGCTCCACCAGCTTCTGCTCAAGCCCATGCTTCTCGTCGCAAACTGCCTGCAGGGCTGTAGCAAGATGTTTGTCGGGGTTCTGTTTCAGATTGGATATCTGCAGTCGCTGACTTTGCAACTCCAGTTCGGCGGCGTCATTCTGACGCTGAAGCTCGATGACTTTCTCCTTCAGGACTCGAACATGATCGACATTGCGTTTGTCCGATTGCTCGCGTTCTTCCTTCAATAGTTGCCGAACGGCGATGAAGTCCGCAACGGATGGAGTTGGTGGCTTATCGGCAAACTGATCAGCATGGCTCGACTGTTCGCGATCAACCTAGGATCTTTGTCAAGGAGATGCGGTAAACAAATCTCATTACAACCTACATCGGTGAGTCTGCATTCATTCTTCTCTTTGAAGTCTGGATCTCGACCCTGTTTCGCTATCCTTTCATTATCACCATTGGGAGGAATGATATCTATTCCAGACTGTTCCTAAGAGGAAACGGGTCAGATATCGACCTGAATGACGATGCAAATCAGATATCACCTCAGCTGCTGCTTGAGACGTTTCGTCTAGTCGCTCTGGCGGACTGGCAGAGAAAGACAGAGTGACGTCGGATGTCCCTGAAACAGAGCAGATGACGCCGGATTTCATAGCTCTTCTGGCTAGATAATTCTCTTGTCAGAGCAATCTACCAGAGGACGATGTAAATCTAACCAAGTAGTATCGAGGGAAACTTGATGACAGCGCATCGTGATTCTTCATCGAACACAATGGTCGCTAACTGCAGAGCAGATCTGAGATGCTCTGCAGTGATAGCAGCAGGAAGATCGTGGAGATATAGTACAGGTTCCTTCAGATGGGCGCCGGAGGACATCGTCGACGTCTTGAGGATTATGGGCTCACGCAAGGGGGATATGCGCCTGGGAAGTGCCCTATATTATGACATCGGCCACGATGGACCCCTCGAGGCATTGAGGCATCGCCAGGTGACCTTGAGCGCTTAATAGAACATTGAGGTTGGGGTTCAAAGGGTATTTCCGTGGTATTGGATTGGATGAGAATAGGAACCGAAATGGTTGTGTCTGTTCCTAAAGTGTCCCACCATGACCGGAATCAAGCTCATACTACTCATCTCATCTATTACTGCTCTCAGCGAGTGCTCAGACGCGATGGAAAGGGTGCATTTTGATAGAATCGGCTTGCTTGAACCTTATAGCCCTGTAAGCAGGTCAGCGTACAGTATCCTTGGGAGGCTACTTACCACTTACCATCAGGTAATGCTCTCGTTCTCTCTGCATATACACAACCTGAAAAACGTTGCTTGGATAGGCGATCCTGCCTGCAATGTTACGTAGCACAGAATTGAAGCAAGAGAGCCTGGTACGGAGTCCACTCTATAGAATCGCCTTCTAATAAGAAATAATTGCCATAAAAGCGATACAGGCGTACAACTCACAAATCAATTTCACTGGGCCACTGGCGGCTGGTGACTGGTCCAGGTCCTTGGACCGTGCATGTCAACAAAAAGAACAAATGTAAGCGTTTTTAACGATGCTGTTGGCGGGTTCTGTGCTGCGCACCATGAAGAATGGAAGAGACCGTGATCGTTCCAATGCAAGATGCCCTGCGCGATGATGGCGCCTCTTCTTCCTTTACCACTATCACCACTGTCCTTCCCCTATGGATCCACCAGTTTGCATCTTTACAACTGGCCTTTCGTGTCGTCATGTAATGCCTGGCGAAAGCAACGATCGTAATGGGAGCATGACAGCTGACCGCGACTTAGAAGACGGGTATAAAAGGGTGCTGGCAGTTGGCTATATGCGTCTTGGCTATGCGCTTTCTGACGACGCCGGGGTGCCCAGAGCTGGCTCGGATATCTTGGGAGATGTGATATCGAGCTTTCAAGAAATATATCTTCTTATCCTGGTGCGAGACGAGCCTTTCTTCTCTCATGTTCGGTCTAACTTATGTATAGGGTACATATTGACGTCGCTGCATGAATCCACGGATGGACTGATGGCCCGGCTAAGCATGGTCGGATCCTACTGCAATGCCTTTGGGCGAGATATCGAACATCTCACGGTTGAGGTTACCTATGAGTTCTGTGCGTGTTCCCAATATCTGCTCTTTTCCACGTTTTCACTATCCTCAGCCTCCACGTCAACATTTTCGATACTTTAAGAACTCAATACGCGATACCCGAGTCCATCATCGCTCGCCCTACGTTTGAGGGAAGGAAACACGCCTCGGACCTCATTTTCAACTACGCGGGCATCTCTATTTGCGTTTTTGATTACCCGGCGAGCAGAGCCGGAAGGAATGCCTCGCTGCCATCTACACCACTTCCGCCAATATTAGCAGGAGATAGTTCTACGGCTTTTGATGGGTTCCCTCTAGTATTCGAGGACCAATATCTCCAAGTATGCCGTCCTTTATTACTCCTGGACACTTACCAATATTACTGCAGCTCATTTCGACGCTACCTTTGGATGCGAATGTATATGGCTTGGGTGAAATCATCGCCTCGTCGGCTTTAAACGGGACACTAAAGGGACAATACAAGCGATGTGGGCGCGTGATCGAGCCGAATCTGTGGATGAGAGTCTGTAAGTTTGTTTCTTCATATTCTGGACACTTGGTGACGAATATGTAGTTGTGGCACTCATCCGTTATATCTCGAACATCGGTTGGGTGGTGAGCCTGCATCGCATGAGGTCTTACTCCTTAAGTTAGTAAAACGTCTCTCCGTGAACGTTCTGAACTTATCTTTACTAGTGCCGCTGGAGGAGATATTCTTCTGTTTACTCCCCAAGACTCACTGCTGTCCGTTCTACAATACCAGTTAATCGGCGGAGTTCTGGACTTTCACTTCTTTTCCGGTCCGAATCCTCAAGACGTTGCGCGACAGTACAGCGATCTAGTTGGTCGGCCTCCGTGGCAACCTGTGTAGGCTTCTGGCTTTCACTTATGCAGGTATGCCTGTATTCGTGGCGTCAGAACCAGCCGTTGATGACGCAAATGGGGATATCTCGACATAAATAATGCACAAATGCAAGTTCAGAAGATGAGAGAAGCCAACGTCCGTTTGGAAGGTAAATAACCGTTGTCAACTTAGGAGCTAGTGCGTCTTTATGATGTCCTCCTTAGGTATTACTCAATTAACCATTTTTCCTCAGGAATCTTGTCATCAGAAGTGTCCGTCGAATTATGTTAAAGGCTCACTTTCTGATCTTTCATTACAGACATCCCTGTCGTCGACGCAGCCATCGCCAAACAGGTCAATAAATCCGACATGGTGAGAGATCACTTCTGCAATGTTGCATTTTCTAACAAATCTGACAGTACCTTCCTTACGCCTTCGGTGTTGCTCAGTCTGTCAAGTTCTTCTGTCATGCCCCTTGATGCTGACAGAAGCCCCAGGGGTATCTTCATGACGAATCCAGACGGCTTCGAATACGTCGGCCAAGTATGGTCCGGATACATGGTGCACTACCGTTATCCCCTCCAGTCGTGGTTGGCTTGCTGACTTGTTGACAGGTTTTCCCTGATTGGTTTCGGAACAACACCCAGCAGTGGGTGGCGGACAGAGTCACTAGGGAACTGATCTTTGGAAGGTGTCCACTTTGCCGGCATATGACTTGACATTTGACATGAACGAGGTCAGCACATTCTTTGGTGTACGTCTGTCATCCTTGCTTGTCTGCTGATCATTCAATGACGTTCACATAGCGGAACGAGTGCTAATCTGACAAACACTAGTGTCCCGTTCATTCTTCCCGGCCAACCCGGAAATCCTATTTTAGATTATCCAGAATGGTGAGCATTGGATCATTTAAGGTTTCGCGTACAGACTTCTATGAGCGAATGCTGATGATGAGATTAGTTACGACCGTGCAGCTTATGCTCCCAGTGGAAAAATAACTGTTAACGGAACATCGACTTGTACGGTCACCATCAATCAGACTCTCAACCGTTGAGAGATTGATCTCACACTCCGTCGTATACAATCCATAATGGTGCATCACGATCATAATATGCCTTCTGCCTGTACTGAACGGCTTGATTAGGATTCGGCAGACTGTCGACTGATAGTGTTGCGACCAATGCGACGCACGTAAACGGCATAGTCGAGCCCACAACTTGTGGGGCTTGATGGAAGAGAAAGCTACCTACCAAGCGCTGAAGGACAGCTTACCTGGAAAGGGGCCGTTCGTCATCAGTCGATCGACTTTCACTTCCTCTGGCAAGTGGAGTGGACTGGTCACTGGGTACAAAGATTTCCCTATTACATGTTACTCCGAACTGATGTGATTACTGTATAGCTTTGGCGATAATCACTCTCTGTAAGTATAGCAGCCTTTGCTATCGTGCCTGAGGTCACTGATTTGAGACGCACAGATAGCGATACATGTATTACAGCATTCAGGGTATCCAGCAGTTTCAGTTATTTCAGACACCTTTTGTCGGTGCCGATGCCTGTGGATTCAATGGTGTCCCATAGGAACATCTTATCACCATGACGACTGACGCATCTAGATAGACGGGAACACTGATGAAGAGCTGTGTAATCGGTGGATGCAGTTAGCTGCATTTCCACCATTTTATCGCAATCAAAATATCAAGGGTGCAATCTCTCAGAAACCTTACCGCTGGGACAGCGTCGCCAATTGCATCGAAAACCGCTATAGCCGTTCGTTATTCTCTGTTACTTTATTGGGTAAGCGGTTTTTTGGTACCGGACTTGCTTCTTTCCACACACTGACCTTCTCGTTTCAGTACACCCTGTTCGCGAACGCATCTCTGTATGGTACTTCACCTGTTTGCCCGCTCTTCGGATTTCCGGATGAGCAAGAGCTGTTCGGTGTTGACAAGCAGTTCTTGATTGGACGGGACATTTCGGTGACGCCCTTATTAGAACCCAACGTCTCTATTGTTGATGGTGGGGACTGTACACCAGTGTCCATACGTAAAGTGTACTAATGGGAATATGGGAGTCTTTCCCGGACGTAGTAGTGTCGTATGGGGGGACTGGTACACCCACGAGCTCGTTAATGCGACATCGGGTGGTAACACGAGTCTTTCGGCGCCGCTAGGACATATCAACCTCCATGTTCGCGATGGAACGGCTATTCTCCTCCACGCAAAAACAGCGTACACCATCGAAAAGACCCATCAAGGACCGTACTTGTTACTTGTGTCTCTGCCCTCGAACGGCATCGCCTCAGGCTCGGCTTACATTGGTGACGATGTGACTGCTCTGCCAACTCCTAATACAACGTTGGCTTTCTCTGTTTCGGAGAGTAGGTCAGTCATTACACCTGTTGGGAACTTCAATGTGTCGCGGAGGCTTTGTTCTGTTACGGTCTTGGGTGTGCCAGCTCGGCGCAGCGCCGTGACTCTTGGCGATCAAGCACCGTTGTGGGTGTTTCAAAAAACTCTGCAGAAACTTTACTTGATGGAGTTGGACGTGGACCTCGACCACCCTGTCTTTCTTTAGTGGTGATGAAGTCGAGACGATCTGGCACTAGAATACAATCGTAAAGAACGTTTCACATCAAACCTCGACGGACTCGAAAAACTGGTTAGTATCTGTATCTGATGCCCGTGAATTGCTTTCTGACGTCTATGCTGGATTCGCAGCACACAGGGATTTCTTTTGGTATCGACACCTGATTGACAGTTTCCGCTTGAACCCTGTAGACTGTAGTATACTAATATGCACCTTGCCTTTCTAATCTTCTTATCTAGCGAGTGATGATCTGGACTGGACCTCGTCCTCGCCGCCCAGAACATTTCTTCTTCTTTGCTGTTCCCATGATTCGAGCTCGCAATAGTTGAGTAATACATTAATAATCATGACGCATTGGCGATGATTCGAACTACCGCTCTGACTCCCACCACAAATCACAATGGGCAAGTTCTACGACGAAATACCTGGATATGTTATGACTATGATCAAGAAACAGCAAATGTTTTGGGTGGCCACTGCTCCATTAAGTGCTGATGGGCATGTCAATCTGTCATCCAAGGGCGTTGAAGGGACTTTCCACATCATCGACTCTCATACGGTGTGGTACGAGGACCTCAGTGGAAGCGGTAAGTCTCCACTCCACGTCTACTTTACCTAACATCTCTCATCATTACTCAGGTGTGGAGACCATATCGCACCTTCGCGAAAACGGAAGGATTACCATTCTATTCAATGCTTTCGAAGGTCCACCGAGCATTGTCAGACTATTTGGGAAAGGTCCGTAGATTTTTTTTAAAAAATGCTGTACCAGTGTGAATGAACGGTTTTCTTCTGTGTAGGAAAATTTTACGAATTCGGTACACCCGAGTACAACGCCTTTATCCGCCCCGAGACACGTCATCCTGGATCTCGTGCGGTCATCGTAATCGACGTGCACAAAGTTGGGACGGTAAGTGCATGCATGCTATTTCCGTTTTTTTTTTTCCCTTGGGTGTGCTCAGAAGGCGTCACGTCAGTCCTGCGGCTATGCCGTTCCATTTTACGAGTTCAAATCGCATCGTACCCGGCTCCTTGAATACGCAGCCAAACGCGAGCTTGCTGATATTGAAGCCGAAGAAACGGAGAGCCCGATATGCGAGCCCCCTCGGCCGGATAATGGTTTGAAACGGTACTGGATCAAGAATAACTTGACGAGTATCGACGGGTTACCTGGGATGACTACCGGGCAGGATTCTACCGACAAGTTCCAAACTAGGGGAAGGGTGTACAAGAAGGATAATGAGAGCGTATCGATGAGAGGCTACTTTAGGCAGGTGGATATGAGATTCGTTCTGGGATTTTCTTTGGGAGTGGCGGTCATCACCACTTCAAGATTTCTCATTTAGTGGTCGACGGAAATAATGTAATTTTATGAACATCGTGGAGTTGAATACAGTGTACGTTCCGGTGATCCAAGTATGTGAAACAAATAATACAAACCATATGTGCGATGGAAGTATGCTCGTGTGGGAAAAAAAAAAACTGTCTAAGGAAAAAGCAGGAAGGATTACAATTCTTGTTGCGGACCCGAGACTTCGTTTGGAGCAATTTCCAAAGGCGAGAGACTGGGCGGTGCGGGAGATGAACTAGAAGCATTCCCAAAGGCGCGGCTTGCGAATGGGTAAATAAACAAGGTCGTGTCGAAGTGTTGCTGATCCTTCCTGAAATCGTCAAATAGTATTTCTCGTTCTTCTTTTTTTACCTCCTGGTACCATTGCGACATTATGTCCTCTGTGCTGAGATACGGAACCTGATTTACAACGTCAAGAAATGTCGATAAAAGAATAGGAGGATATCAGAGAATGGCTCACAAAGGACTCTGGCTCGGCCCACGAGATGTCGGTATCAGCTTGAGTGTAATCCCACGAAGGCTCGATCCAAATACTCTTAGCCTGGACGTCACTGAAGTCCGAAGAGATAAAGCCATTGCGACCATCGGCCATGCCGCATAGCAAAGATGGAGGAATCAACTGGAACTCTCTCGGGTCCGCAGGCCATGAATACGAAAGCTCTTCCGGCTCGAGTAGTTGCATTGGGATGGATGAAACGTCGAAGGAAGAAGGATACGCCGAGGACGAGGAATGATACGTCATGATGCGGCTCGGGCGACGCTGCAAGTCGTCTCGAGTTTCAAAGACTGGTCCAATTGGGACATCATCCTCGTCTTCGTGATGGACAGCCGGGGGGGCGGCAGGCACAGAACCAGGAGGAGGACACGAGGAGGAGCGGCGACAAGGTAGGCTGTGACAGATGGCCGAGTGCGGAGCCAAAGGTGGGTACTCGCCGTTTTGCCTGGATCGCGAAGACCGTCCTCGATGCCCCGATTCGGCGTACCCCATCGTGTGGGCCTTCTTTCTGGCGACCCTCGGACTTTTCCTGGGCTCGTGCTTGTAGTCGGGATAAAGAAGGGCGTGTTCGGTTTTCTCCTGCCCTGTTAACATGTTCCAAGGTTGCTGTTGCGGAGAGGTCATATCGTTCCACAGAGAACCAGCGATGCGAGATATGTTGTCGTTTCTTTTCGATGGAAGGAAGGAATTTATTTTGGCGGACAAAAGTCGCGACGAAAGAGAATGAACGCGTTACGTGGTAGAGGGATATGTCCCGTAAGCTGCCTCCGGGCGTGGGACCTTTTTTGGTTTTCTTTTGAGGGATGTGGTGGCACGTTTGAAAGAACGTCGGAAGAGGAGACGGGGGTAATCAATGTAGTGGTCGGGGTAGGCGTGGGAGTTGGCGAGGGGTACGACAAGAAGAGCGAAGGTTGGTAAAACAAAGATATGAGGAGGAGGCGGAGGCTCGGGATCATAGACTGTTCGAACTGAAGCACAGATGGACACCCCCCCGTTAAACGATGTAGAATCAGGTCAAAAGGACGCCGTTTATAAAGAATCCCCAGGACGTCAGAGTGGAAAATAAGGATGGCCAATGTGCCTTTGTTCGAGTGATCGCTAGGACTGTTTGCCTATTTGAGCACGTTTCCCGTGGACCAACGGAGGGCTACATCCGTCTAGACAATGATTATCCACTGATTGTTGTTATGGCACACCGACACTTTAACACCAAGAAGATCGATTCCAACGTGGGGGCCTTAGCCTTGGATCGACTTGACCTTTTGAGCACTAGTGAGCACAGGAAATTTGGCACCAATTTCAATCGAGCACATCTCCGATTAGTAAAAAACAACGTGTTTGAAGGACGGTCAGATTGACGATGAAAAGAACTTTCACGTTGAACGTCCCTCTTTGTCCGCTTAATATAGAATGGGCCCTAAAGACAAGAAAAATGTGGAACCGAGAGTGGTCTCGCAGCACAGTCGGATGCAGCTGACGGAATCTTTCTGAGAAACTGGAGACCTCATACAGTCTGCACAGAACAGAGTCCACGGCGTTCCGGAATATAAAGGTAGATTCACCTTCAAATCACGGCCGCGCGACGCCAGTGTTGACAGACAGTGTCCGTTTCATTGTGGATCAATTTTGAATTCATTAAGGGTCAATTAAAGGAAAAGAACCTGCCTTGAGTAAGTGGTCACACTTAGTACGATAAAGCCCCTGGCTCTCGGCGTACATACTCCCTCGGTGCAGGGTCATATTTTTGAATTCGCCACTGATAGACCGGAGTCTTGTTGATTCCGAAGCCTATCGCGACGAGAGGCCCCCCAAAATCACCAGCGAGCCCATCAATGCAATCAATTCGAGAACCCGAAATAAGTAACAGTGATGTGAAGCAATCGACGAGGACGAGGAGTGGGATCCTTTGTCCTGCGACATCGTTCGGTACAAGTTCTTTTGGGAACCCTTCGAAGGCACGGGATGCTGGTTTACCAGAAGTCAACGATGCAGAAGATCATCAGTGACGCTGTGCCGAGGTTAGGGAGAGCCAACATTGTTCTACGCGCTCAAGCTTTAGCTGTCTCCTAGTGACGGAGAAGTTCGACAGGTAGACTGGAAGCTATCAAGCAATCATGGGTATATAGAGAGGTCAAATTTCGAAGAGGGGGTATTCCCGCCAAAGAGGTATAAGTTTAACAGATTGGATGGGTGATCAGCCGTGTGCAATCTTGATTTGTTGGAGCCCTGGTAAATATAAGGGTATCCAGAAATGGGGCAATGAAGTCTGATGCCATGCCAACGCCTCTTCACTGGCATTTGGAGAAAGTAAGTTTCGGACTGAAAACACGACTGCTGCATACTTTGGACCACTCTTGTTGCAGGCAGGTTACTTTTACGCAGTGGATAATAGGCCAGACTGAGTACGACGGTCAATTGCTTAAAGGCAGAGGTACGTATGACTACTACTT
>NW_025064931.1:0-12373 GCF_019112545.1 Guyanagaster necrorhizus
CCACGAACTAAGAGTTTTGTGTGTGTGTTGGTGTGAGTGTGGTCAGTGGATAACGCTCTGCTGTATCCGTTTTCACCTTGTGCGCACTCAGGTACTCTTCACCGGGCGTCTCACTTTCGCCAGATGCCGATGTCGAAAAATCCCATTTGAGTTGCCAGACGACGATCCGGAGGATAGGTGGGATGAGGAGATGGAGGAGGGGGAAACCATCCTGGCCGTCGATCTACAAAAGGAGATCCACATTCGTGCCATACATCACGCCAACGCCCTTGCTGCGAAAGCCAATGAGGGGAAAGAAGAGAAGACGTTTGAAGAAATGGTACCAGAGTGGGCACGGGACTATAAGGACCTCTTCGAGAAGGAAAGTTTCGATGAGCTCCCGCGCCCGAAGCCTTGGGATCATGCCATAGAGCTGATACCAAATGCCAACACAAACCTCGACTGCAAAACCTATCCCCTCGGGATACAGGAGCAGCAGGAACTCGACAAGTTCCTCAAAGAGAATTTGTCCAGTGGACGAATTCGACCATCCAAGTCCCCCATGGCCTCTCCCTTCTTCTTTGTTAAGAAGAAGGACGGGAAACTGCGACCAGTGCAGGACTATAGGAAGCTAAACGAGATGACTATCAAGAACCGATATCCGTTGCCTCTAATATCAGAACTTATGGATAAACTTCGAGGGGCCAAGTACTACACCAAACTTGATGTCTGCTGGGGATACAATAACGTCCGGATCAAGGAGGGAGATGAGTGGAAGGCCGCATTCAGGACTAATCGAGGGTTGTTTGAACCCACCGTCATGTTCTTCGGCTTGACGAACTCCCCCGCCACCTTCCAGTGGATGATGAATGATATATTCAAGGAGCTCATCGCCACTGGGAAGGTCACCATTTATCTCAATGATATCCTCATAATGTCGAAAACCAAAGAGGAACATCGCAAGCTGGTCCGGCAAGTACTTGCCCTGATGAGGAAGCACAAACTATTCCTCAAAGCCGAGAAATGTGAGTTTGAGGTATTGGAAACCGAATACCTTAGGGTGATCATCAGCGAAGGGAGTATTCGCATGGACCCAGTAAAGGTTGCAGGGGTAGTGGACTGGCCGACCCCAGCTAAAAAAAAGGAATTACAATCTTTCCTCGGCTTCACCAACTTCTACAGGCGATTCATATGAGACTACAGCAAAATCGTCCGCCCCATGACACAACTCACAGGGAACGCCCCATGGCAATGGGGAACCCCACAACAACTCGCATTTGAAGACCTGAAACAGCGACTGGCGGAAGACGTAGTACTTGCCATACCATCCCAAGAGGGGAAATTCCGAGTAGAGGCTGACTCCAGTGAAGGAGCCATAGGCGCTGTGTTATCCCAGGAGCAAACAGGAAAATGGCGCCCGGTCGCCTTCCTTTCCAAGGCATTGACCGTGACCGAAAGGAACTATGAAATTTATGACAAGGAGCTACTTGCCATAATGCTCGCCCTTGAAGAATGGCAACACTATCTAATCAGAGCGGCCGACACTTTCGAAATATGGACAGATCACCAAAACCTTCGATATTTCCATCAACCTCAAAAGCTGAACCGACGTCAAGCCCAATGGGTTACCGAACTCACACAGTACCAATACACTCTCCATCATAAAGCCAGGGTCGCCAACAAGAAGGCCGACCTCCTCTCCCGTCATGCCGACCATGATCAAGGGGAAGGCGACAATGATGGAGTCATTATCCTACATCCTGAACACTTCCGAGCATTAATAATGCCTACAAAAGAGGAAATGCATGAGTGCATCAAAAGTGCGACACGAGACATGCATCAATGGGATCAGAAAATCGCCGCCTCGCTCAATCATGAACGAGGAATGACAAAGGAAGGTGGAATGATCCATTACGACGGAAGGATATATATCCCACGCGACAAACGCTTGCACAGAGAAATTATAGCCACCTGTCATGACCACGCCACAGCAGGACACCCCGGCATTGCCAAGACAAAGGAACTCGTCCTACGAGACTATTGGTGGCCCAAACTTGGCAACAACGTCACAATATACATCAAAGCTTGTGAAACGTGTCAAAGGGGGAAGGCTTCTATGCTACCCCGGGCCACACTGCTGCACCCGAATGAGATACCAACACAACCATGGACCCACATTTCTGTGGATATGATCACAGGATTACCGGATTGCAACGGCTACGACGCAATCCTCATAATCGTCGACCACTTCTCAAAGACGATCATACCAGTCGCATGCTCCACAGAGCTCACCTTGGAAGGATGGGCAAAGATATTGCGAGACAAAGTATATGCCAAATACGGGATGCCACAAGTCGTCATCTCCGATCGAGGGCCACAATTCGTCTCAAAATTCCTCGATGACCTATACAAGTTGCTACAAATAAAATGCAACGCATCAACTGCCTACCATCCACAAACTGATGGGCAAACAGAACGGGCAAATCAAGAAGTTGAGAAATACCTCCGACTATTTATCAACTATCGACAAGACGATTGGGTGGAATGGCTGGCACTCGTGGCCTTTCAACACAACAACAGGGTTCACTCCACGACAGGCTTCACACCCTTCTTCATCAACCATGGCCGACACCCTCATGTCGCACAAATGCTTCATCACAAAACAACGACTCCCGCATCCACACTCTTTGCCACAACACTGGAAAAGATACATGCCGAAACAAAGGCAGCACTAGAAAAAACGGCAATCACGATGAAAAAACAATATGACAAACACCGGCATCCCACCCATACGTACCAAACCCATGACAAAGTATGGCTAGACACAACGAACCTGCACCTTCCCTGACCAAAATGCAAGCTGGCCGACAAACACACAGGCCCCTTTCCCATCCTAGCAAAGGTCGGGGAATCTGCTTACAAACTCAAATTGCCACCAGCCTGGAAAATCCATGATATCTTCAACGAATCCCTCTTGACCCCATACATTGCCCCAGCCTTCCCGAATCAGGAACGGCCACCTCCACCGCCCCTGGACTTAATTGACGACGAGGAGCACTACGAAATCGACCAAGTGTTAAATCATAAATTACGAAAAGTCAAAGCACACGGCAGCGGAATGACAACAACGGTGGATTACCTGGTCAGCTGGAAGGGCTATGGCCCAGAATCTAACCAGTGGATAAATGAGAAGTACATGAATGCTGATGACACCATACACGACTATGAATTATCCCTTAATTAAGCCATCGGGATGATGGTCTTAAAGAGGGGGTAATGTTACGATTTTCTCTCTTTTTCTTCGTTTTACCCCTATTTATGCTGAGTCAGAAGGCACCAGACTGTGGGAAGCTTGGTCAGCATTTATCTTCCGCTAAAGTTACTATGACAGTCGTGCCCAACAACGCACACAATCACCCTTTTATGTATGGTAACGACGCTCAAGGACAACGAGCACTATAACCACAGACACACATAATAAGCAGTAGTATAATTAGGAGACAACTGTACAGTATTTAAGGATGGACGCTCTCGCTGGTATACCCCAGCTTTGAGCTAAAGTTTATACATACCATTCTACCTCGAGTCAATGTCTGACCTTGAGTCACGAGCAACGGATACATCCTAGTGGACCCGGTTGATTCCTCGAAGTGCGAAGGAACATCCGTTTACCACGTGTGTCTGTCCACGTGACGCTTGGGCTTAACATTTCTTTGCTAGCTGACATTGGCTAGCTGATCCAGCCAGGTCTGCTTGCTTTTTTATTTCTTTGGTGAAGCATTCTGACACTGGAAAACTGTTTCAGGCCCCTGAGGTTATCTCTCATATCTGGAGTCTGCCACAATGACTATATTCTCTTTTCTGGTGTCCAGACATTCTATCTGCCTCACAATATGTGCCACTTCTGGTCTGGCATGCATCACTTAATCCACTTAATGGGTATGTGTCATACCTCAGTATGATGTGAGGTCTCTTGCAGTATTACATATACTAAGGCACCATAATTACACATGCAAGTCTCTGAGCATTATGCATGCCATTCACTTTTTGATAATATTTCTCTATTTATTACTTTGTTATCATCATTCTATTTCTCTGTTTAACATCCAGTTATTCAGATACCTCTTTTTGGGTCTCAGTTCTCTGTTCTAAAGTATGTCCCATCAGTATATCAATGGATGTGTATTCTTGATCAATGTCATCAGAATTACCAATCATATTTCAATCATACTCTTTTTATTTTTAGCATATCTTCTTGTAATAATATTGGTGTGTTTAGGGCCAAGTGCTAGAACCTCATATGCAGTCTAATCCCTCTGATCTTCATCTATCACTATGCTATGCACTCTGCTCATTGTTACTTCAGTTTAGCATCATAACAGCCATGTTTCTTTATGCTCTATCTCTGTTTTCAGTTATATGCTTAGTGGACTGGAATATAGTCCATGTATTCTCAAATTTCACAATTTTACATGCCTGAACATAGAGAGGGCATATCATTGGACCAGAGCAGAAGAAGTTATTGATAAAATGATTGAGGAGATAAGAAAGGTTGAGAGATGCTAGATACTGGAATGGCTCAACAAACTCCAAGGGCTGAAAAAGTATATTCAGAGACAAAAAACTATCAGACAGGACTTGACCACCAAAGCCCAGATTGAGATGCTAACCATGAGAACCTCCCATGCAGTCACAGCCTTGATCAACAGTGGTTGCACTAAAAGCTTGATCAATCATGCTTTCATTGTCAAGCACAATCTCTCAATCTGAGCCACTGTAGCCTCTATCCAGATATACAATGCAGATAGGACTAAGAACCAAGCTGGTTCAATCACTGAGTATGTTGAACTCTGCCTAACTTTTAGGAATCACTTGGAGTGGATCAATCTGGCAGTTACTGACCTTGGTATGAAGGAGGTTTTCCTGGGGTATGACTGGCTTATCTGCCATAACCTTCTAGTCAATTAAAAGACCAGTCAGATAATCTTTGTCAGATGCCAATGCCATAAAATACTGTTCAAACTACCTGATAAAGATCCAGAGGATCAATAAGATGAAGAGATGGAGGATGCCAAGATGATTCTCACTGTCAACATGGAATCAGCAATCTATATTTGGGCAGTACACCAGGCCAATGACTTGGCAGCCAAGGCCAATGCAGAGAAGAAAATCAAACCATTTGAAAAACTAGTATCTGAATGAGCATGAGATTACTAGGATTTATTTGATAAAGAAAACTTTGATGAGTTACCAGAACCAAAACTCTGAGACCATGCAATTAAACTAATCTCAAATGCAAGTGCAAACTTAAACTGCAAGGTGTACCCTCTCAGTCAACCAGAGCAACAAAAACTTGATAAGTTCTTGGATGAGAACTTGTCTAGTGGGCACATTCAACCATCAAAGTCTCTCATGATGTCCTCTTTATTTTTCATCAAAAAGAAAGATGGAAAGTTATATCTAGTTTAGAACTATCACAAAGTCAAATAAATAACAATCAAGAACCACTATCCACTCCCATTGATCTCTGAGCTCATAGACAGGTTATGCAGTGCTTGATATTACTCCAAGCTTGACATCAGATAGGGGTATAATAATGTCTGGATCAAAGAAGGGGATGAGTGGAAGACAGTATTTAGGGCTAACCATAGACTTTTTGAACCTATAGTTATATTCTTCAGGTTAACTAACTTGCTGGCAACTTTCCAATAGATGATAAACAATATCTTTAAAGATCTTATTGCCACTGAAAAGGTCATGGTATAACTTGATGACATCCTCATTGTGTCTAAAAATCAGAATAAGCATTGACATCTTATGTGACAAGTACTTGAACTTATGCAGAAGCATAAGTTGTTCCTCAAGGCTGAGAAGTGTAAGTTTGAGGTACTAGAAATAGAATACCTCAGGGTCATCATTAGTGAAGAGAGTATCTGCATGAATCTGATGAAGGTGGCAGGAGTAATAGAATGGCTGATGCCAACAAGAAAGAAGGAACTGCAATTGTTTCTGGAGTTCACCAACTTCTACCACTGGTTCATTTGGAATTATAGCAAGGTCATCTGACTCATGACCCAACTTATGGGAAATGCCTCCTGGATATAGCATCTCTTGCAACAGGTGGCCTTCAAAGACTTAAAGCAATGACTAGCAGAAGATATTATACTGGCAGTATCAACAGAGAAAGGAAGGTTCCATGTCAAGGTGGACTTAAGCAAGAGTGCAATAGGCACTGTATTGTCACAAGAGCAGGATGGAAGATGGCAGCTAGTCACCTTTCTCTCTAAGGCATTGGTAGTCACCAAGTGCAATTATGAGATATAGGACAAGGAACTCCTAGACATCATGCTCACACTAGCAGAGAGGTGACACTACCTCATTGGAGCAACTCAGACATTTGAGATCTGGACAGACCATCAAAACCTATAGTACTTTTGATCCTCTCAGAAGCTCAATTGGTGACAGGCCTGCTGAATTACAGAACTCTCTGAGTATCAATATACATTGCACTATAAGGCTGGATCAGCTAATAAGAAGGCCAATCTTCTTAGCTGATGAGCTGATCATGATCAGGGGAGAGAAGACAATGAGAGAGTGACAATGCTAAAGCCCAAGCACTTCCTGGCCATAATCATGCCAATGGAGAAGGAGATCTATGAGCAGATAAAGAGTGTGATGAGAAAAATGAAACTGAAATCAATGCATCACACTCTCAGTAAATCATGTCTGAGAGATGAAAAAGATCAATGATCTGATTTACTATGACAACTGAATCTATATCCCCAGAGATCATGCTCTTCAGAGAGAGATTATCATGATGCATCATGACCACATCACTGCAAGACATCTGAGAATTGCAAAAACAAAGAAGCTGGTATTACAGGAGTATTGGTGGCCAAGAATGAGGCAAGACATCAAGAAATACATCAAAGAGTGTGAAACCTGTCAGCAGATGAAGTCATCAATCCAAGTCCAGGCTGCCCCACTCCACTCCAATGAGATGTCCACAGAACTATAGACCCACATTTCAGTCAATATGATCACCAGAACACCAGATTGCAACAGTTATAATGCTATCATCATCATCATGGATTACTTCTTAAAGACCATCATCTCAGTTGCATGTTCAACAGGATTAATCTCAGAAGGCTGAGCCAAGATTCTTCAGAACAAAGTGTATGCAAAGCATAGCATACCACAGATCATCATCTCAGATTGAGTACTGTAATTTATTTCCAAATTCTTGGATGACTTATACTGGATTCTAAATATCCAGAGCAATGCCTCCACAGTCTATCATCTCCAGATGGACAGGCAGACAGAGTGGATCAACCAAAAAATCAAAAAGTATTTGCAAATATTTATTAACTATAGGCAGGATGATTAGACAGAGTGGCTTACACTTGCAGCATTCCAACATAGTAATAGAGTGCATTTGGCTATGAGCAAAACATCATTCTTCATAAACCATAGATAACATCCTCATATTGCAGTCTCTGAATGTCACCATACAACAACTCCAGCATCCTCAGATTTTATTACACTTATGTCCTCTATCTATGCCAAAACACACACTGCTCTCAAAAAAGCCACCACTGCTATAAAAATACAGTATGACAAACATCATCAACTAGCACATATATACACAATTAATGATAAGGTCTAGCTCAACACTTTGAACCTCCATCTCCTTCAACCAAAGCATAAGCTGGCTGATAAATATACAGGCCTATTGTTAGGCTCAAGCCACATGTGATCAACTAGCATGTGATAAACTAACATAGCTTCATGTTTGAGCCTTCTGTTAGAGTCCACTTTTAATGTACCAGTGTTGACTCCCTGTGCTTCAAGACTTTGTGTGACTAGCTCAAAGGTAGAATGAGATGGAATAAACTTTAGCTCAAAGCTGGGGATTACCAGTGAGAGCATACTCTTTAAATACTGGACAAGGTCTGCTAATAATACTACCTACTTATTGTATCTTCCTCTGTTTCTGTGTTTATTGTCCTGGAGCATCATTACCATATATAAAAGGCTGATTGTGTGTTGTCAAGCAACACTGTTGCATTGAAGGACAATGACAGACTTGGCTAGTTGTGATGACTAAGCCTTATCTCACCATCCTAAGTGCTTGTTCTGGTGCTCTGACTAAGCATAAATAAAGGTCAAGTTGGGAAGAGAAAAGGAAAAAGAATGAAAAGTCATAACATTACCCTCTTCTTAAGACCATCATCCTGATAGCTTAATTTAGGGATAATTCATAGTCATGTATAGCTTTGTCAGCATTCATTAGCTTCTTGTTTACCCATTAGTTGGATTCCAGTCCATAACCCTTCCAGCTGACTAGATAATCAACTGTCATTGTTGTTCCACCCCCTTTTGCCCTGACTTTACATAGTTTATGGTTCAACACTTGGTCAATTTCATAATGTTCTTCATTATTGATAAGGTCAGAGGGAGGTGGTGGCAGTCATCCCTGATTCAGGAATGCCAGTGCGATATAGAGTGTCAATAATGTCTTGTTAAAGACATTGTGAATTTTTCAGATTGTGGATAACCAGAGCTTGTAGATGCTACTTCCTACTTTTGAGGTTATTGTGAAGGGGCCAGTCCATTTGTCTGCTAGTTTGTGTTTGGGTTGTGGCAAATAAAGGTTAGTGGTGTCCAGCCAGACTTTGTTGTTGATAGAGTAGTCATGGGCCAGCTGGCAGTGCTTGTCATATTGGGTTTTCATAGTTGTAGCAGCCTTCTGAAGAGCTGTCTGAGTTTCTGAGTGGATTTTTGCCATTGTGGCAGCAAAGTCCATGGATGCATGTGTAGAGGTTTGATATTGCTCTGTTTGGGTGACATTTGGGTGACATTTGGATGTTGCCCATGATTAACGAAGAACAGGGTTTTTCCAGTTGCCGAGTGTACTCAGTTGTTATGTTGGAAGGCAGTGAGGGCTAACCATTCTATCCAGTCATCTTGTTGGTAGTTAATGAAGAGTTGTAGGTATTTTTCAACTTCTTGGTTTGCACATTCTGTCTGTTCATCTGTCTGTAGATGGTAGGCAGTCAAAGTGTTGCACTTGATGTTTAGAAGATGATAGAGGTCATCCAGAAATTTGGAGATGAATTGGGGTCTCCTGTCTGAGATGACTACTTGTGGCATGCCATATTTGGCATAGACTTCATCTCATAGGATTTTTGCTCATCCTTCAGAAGTTAACTCTATCAAACAAGCAATTGGGATGATCACTTTTGAGAATCAGTCAACTATGATGATGATGGTGTCATAGCTGTTACAGTCTGATAATCCAGTGATCATATCAACAGAAATATGGGTCCATGGGGATGATGGAATTTCATTTAGATGAAGTGGCACAGCCTGGGTCTGTGTTGATGATTTGTCTTATTGACAAACTTTGCATGCCTTGATGTATACAATGATGTCATTGGCCATCTTAGATCACCAGTACTCCTGTAGTACTAACTCCTTGGTCTTGGCAATGCTAGGGTGTCCAGTGATGGCATGCTCATAGCATGTGATGATGATCTCACCATATAGTCCTTGATCTTAAGGGATGTAAATTCATCTGTCATAGCAAATCAGTCCCCTCTCCTTTGTCATTCTTCATTTGTGGTTGAGAGATGGAGCCACTCATTGGTTCCACTTGTGATTGTCTCAGGTCATGCTCTTGATGTGCTCATGAATTTCCTCCTCCATTGGCATCATTATTGCTCTGAAATGTTCAGGATGCAATAGTGTCACTCCTTCATTATCAGTGCCTCCCTGATCATGATCAGTCCTTCGACTGAGCAGGTTGGCCTTCTTGTTAGCTGTCTCTGCTTTGTGATGTAGTGTGCATTGATACTGGCTGAGTTCTGTTATCTATCTCACTTGCCACTGATTCAATTTCTGGGGTTGTCAGAAATAACAGAGGTTTTGATGATCTGTTCAGATCTCAAAAATCTTGATGGTCCTGATCAGATAGTGTCACTATTCTTTGAGAGCAATCATAATAGCAAGGAGTTCCTTGTCATAGATCTCATAATTGCATTCAGTTACCATGAGTGCCTTGGATAGAAATGCAATGGGGTGCCATTTCTTGTTTTGTTCCTGTGAGAGTATGGCTCTGATAGCTTCTTCACTAGAGTTGGCTTCAACCCAAAACTTTCTCTTCTGAATGGGGATAGTGAGTACAACGTCCTCTGCAAGTTGTTGTTTCAGGTCATTAAAGGCCACCTGCTGGGAAAGTCCCCAAGTCCAAGGGGCATTATCAGTTAATTGGGTCATTGGCCAGACAATCTTGCTATAGTCCCATATGAATCATTGATAGAAATTTGTGAATCTGAGAAATGATTGTAATTCCTTTTTCTTGGTTGGTTCTGGCCACTCCATTACTCCTGCCACTTTGATGGGATTCATGCAGATGCTCCTCTCACTAATAATGACTCTGAGGTACTCAGTTTTGAGCACCTCAAATTCACACTTTTCTATCTTGAGAAATAGCTTGTGTTTCCTCATCAGAGCTAGTACTTGCTGTACTAGCTTCCCATGCTCCTCTCTTGTTTTTGATATGATCAGAATGTTATCAAGATAAATGGTGACCTTCCCCATAGCAATGAGATCCTTGAATATGTCATTCATCATCCACTGGAAAGTGGCAGGAGAGTTGGTGAGCTTAAAAAACATGACTGTTGGTTTGAACAGTCCCCAATTCATCCTAAACACAGCTTTCCACTCATCCCCCTCTTTGATGCAGACATTGTTATATTCCCATCAAACATCAAGCTTGGTGTAATATTTGGCCCCCTAAAGCTTATCCATTAACTCCAAGATTAATGGAAGGGGATATCAATTTTTGATTGTCATCTCATTTAGTTTTCAGTAGTTCTAGACCAGTCAGAGTTTGCTGTCCTTCTTTTTGACAAAGAAAAATGGCAACACTATTGGAGATTTTGAGAGTCAGATCCTTCTGCTGGACAAGTTCTTGTCCAGAAACCTGTCGAGTTCTTATTGCTCATTGTTACCAAGGGGATAGGTCTTGCAGTCAAGGTTGGCACTGGCATTTGGGATGAGCTTGATGGCATGATTCCATGGTTTAGATTCTGAAAGCTCATCAAAACTTTCTTTTTTAAATAGATCCTTGTAATCCTGCATCCATTCAGGTACCATTTCTTTGAAGGTTCTCTTCTCCTTTCCTTGGTTTGCTTTGGCTGCCAGATTATTGGCATGATGAATGGCACAGATGTGGATCTCCTATTGAAGGTCGATGGTGAGTATGGTTTCTCCATCTTCTATCTTCTCATCTCACTGATCTTCAAGATCTTCATCTGGCAGCTCAAATGGGATTTTTCAACACCAACATCTTATGATCCTCCTGGTCTTCCAATTGATTAAAAGATTGTGTCATATCAACCAATCATGCCTAAGAAAAATCTCCTTTACTCCCAAGTCAGTGACAGCTAGATCAATCCATTTAGAGGGATCTCCAATTGTTAGTCTAAGTTCAATGAACTCAGTGATCGATTTGGCTTGATTCTTAGTTCTGTCAGTGTTATAGATGGAAATCAGGGCCATGGTTGCTCTAGTTGGAAGTTTATGCTTGTCGATGAAAGCACAGTTAATCAAACTTCCAGTACAGCTGCTATCAATTAATGCAGTTACAGTGTGAACTGATCACATCATGAGGATTTTGATCTGAGCCTTGGTGATCAGGTCTCATCCAGAGATTTTGGACTATCAAATGAATTTTTGTGATCCATGGAGTTCATCAAGCCATTCTAGGGCTTGGCACCATTCAGCCTTCTTTATCCCTTCTATCATCTCATCAATCACTTCTTTGGCTTGGGTTTTATGAATCCACTTTTTCAGTACAGCTTTTGCCATGGCTTCATCCTTTGCATCTATGATTGCCCTCCAGGTTCATTTGGTGTCGAATGGCTTGAGCCAGGTATTGGGGCTCTCTGCTCTTGTTTGGCCTGGGGGTGATTGAGTTTTCTTCTTTGGCAATTCTTTGGTGTGTTGATCAAGAGTCTGAAGTATATTCAAATGCACTGATATAGTAGACATAGGAATAACTACAGAAACTTTATCAGTCCAACTAGTGGCTGGTGATCACACACCATAAATGTCTTCAGCCAGTGCAGTGGAATGGCTCTGTTAGGAATGTGCCAATTGAGTGGGCTTGAGTGCACGCACGGAGTCCAGTGGGGTGCATGGGTGTTGATGAAGCTATTGGCAATGTCACCCTTGAGTCAGAGCCCAAGGATCTGGATGGACAGAACGGAGTTCTGTCAGAGAAGTGAACAGGAGTATCCTTCGGAGCGGAATCCGATGGATGAGATAGGGAGGAGTGAGTATGAAGTGTAGATGGCTTATCCAAGTTGATATTCGAACTGAGTAGTTA
>NW_025064931.1:12458-19947 GCF_019112545.1 Guyanagaster necrorhizus
GTGTGAATATTCGCTACCGAGTTCAGGGTCTAGGTATTACAATGTGAAATACAGATGTGAAATGATAATGGTGAAATGAAATTAGTAGGTAATGGAAAGCGGCTGGAGTCTGGTGGGTAGCATTATAGAATTCGTGGTTGGTTGAGATGACACGGAGGCCGGCAGCATGCGCATAACAGTATCCCCCCCTTAGCGTTCTTGCCCTCAAGAGCGCTGATCCCGATGGCCGGTGGGGCCACATGGAGGATTGTTGGTGGCTATGGGAGTTTTGTATCTTGATCTGAAACCACCATCATCGCCTATGTCGTCGCTCACCATGTATCGTCGCTCATGCACTCCCGAGCCTCTGGTGAGGGGATCCACCCCCGATGGCCCTGAAGAGGCCAAGGAATTGTTTTGTCTAGAATGGGAGGCCGCAGAGGAAGAATATGTGGAGGCTGTGGAGAGTCATTTCGAATGGCAAAGGGAGCAAGAGCAGGAGGAAAAGGTCCGGGTGGACCGTGTGGCCCAGGAGGCGCGGAAAAAGGAGCAGAAGGAGGAATTGGAGAGGAAGAGGGAGGAGGTTTGGCAAGCTGTGGAGAGGCAGGCTAAGGAGGCAGAGGAGGCATTGAAAAAGGCGGCTTGGAGGGCAGCTGAGGAGAGGGAGGCCGCGGAGAGGGAGGCCACGGAGGCGGCGGCGAGGGCTGAGGCTGAGGAGCCAGAGGGGATGGTTATGGAGGATGGGTTGCTGATGACCCCCGCGGAGGCCACTGATTTTCGGCTGCATCAAGTTTTGGCGGAATGGTATGGTCCTGGCCCCGGTCTTCGCTTCAAGAAGGTGACTCGCCATATGCCTCCAGAGTCTGATGATGAGCAGGCGAAGGGGACTGAGGGGGACGATGAGTTCAAGGAATCTGAGGGGACCCTGGAGAGGAGGAAAAGGGTGCAGGAGGGGAAGAGAAGGGCAGCGGTTCCGGCGGAGAAGGGACATAAACACAAGTTCAGGTCGAGGGGCATAGTGGATGACAGTGAGACAGAGGCGATCGTTAGCCCCAAAAAGCGGGCGAAGTTGGAAGTGGCGGGGCCAGCAGAGGGTGAAGAATTGTTGGATGGTGAAAGTAAGTGTCTTGGTTTTCTTCCATGGCTTAACTTAGCTTTTGTTTTCAGGGAGTTGTGTGCGTTGTCGTCAAGATGGCACATGGTGTTATGCACGACTGGTAACTAAAGGCGCCGGTCGAGGGCGGACTTGCTCTCGCTGCAAGGTCAAGAAAACCGCCTGTTCGTTCAACAAGGGTGTCACTGCGAGTGAGGTGATCAGCAGTGTGGAGGTCTCTGCCGGTCTCCACCAACTTTCAAAATTGATACACAAGTTGATGCGTCGCGTGGATGAGTTGGCAGACGAGGTGGTGGATGTTCATGGTACTGTGGCAGGTCTTCAAGATGACTACAGTTCCGATGATATGTCGTCTCCTTTGGAGCTGTTTTCGGAGTCCGAGGTGGAGGCCTGGAAGAAGGTCCAACTGATTTTCAAGGATGAGAGGGATCAGGAGGTGGAGGATCTTTGGGAGGTGATGTTGAAGGGGCTGGACGAGGATATAGAGGAGTTGAAGGAGCGGGGGGAGAGTTCGGGTTCCAGTGTGGGCCTGTCGGGTTCTGCTTCTTTGTAAAATCTTTTGTATGAAATGTATATAGAAAGGGCATCGGATGTTGGTAGTGGAGAAAAGAAATGTAAATACAAGATTTCGATTTTGAAAGTGTAAAAGTGATTGAAATAGTAAGGTGGGGGCTGGTGGTGTCCAGAGTAGCATTGTATTAGGAATGGGATGTTTGAATGACTTTGGACAAGGGTCCTGGTTTGCCTGGGTATCAATGATGGAATTCTTCAATAAATTCGTCGGCGGAGAACTCGGAGGCCGGTAACCAAGCAAACTCTTCATTGGTACCTTCGTATCCTAGCCACTGGATTTTGTACAGCAGTGGGCAGCAGAACCAGCGGTCCAGTTTAGAGTCGAGGATTTGGGCTATTTCGAAATGTTCTTCTCCATCGACTTCGACTGGAGGCAGTGGTGGTTGGATTCAGTTAGGAATGGTGTTTTCTTCTATGGATTCCAATTGTGACACATGGAAGATGGGGTGAATGGACCGGAGATCCGGTGGAAGCCTCAGGGTAAAGGAGTGGATACCAGGTTGGGCTATGATTTCGAAAGGACCAAGGTATTTCTCCGAAAATTTTCTGGTCGGGCAGGTGGTTTTGATATGTTTGGAGCTGAGGTAGGCCTTGTCCCCTACTGTGAACAGAGGTGCCGGAATCCGATGTTTGTCTGCTTGGGTCTTGTAGCGAGACTGAGCTTTGGAAATTTCATCCTTCAGTAATTGATGGAGTTCGTCAAGGTTGACTGTGAAATCTCAGGCCCGGGCGGAGGCGATGTCCCTTTCAGGGTGAATGGTGATGTTGGGGTGGTAACCCTTGTTGGCAAAAAATGGGGAGATTCTGGTAGACACGTTAGGGGCATTGTTGTAGGCAAATTCAGCAATGGGTAAGAGGGTGTCCCAGTTGTCCTGCTGGTAGGAGCAGTAGATGCGGATGTATTGTTCCAGGGTTTGGTTTGCTCATTCCGTTTGTCCATCAGCCTCCGGATGATAACCAGAGGTGAGGTGGAGTTCCATGTCAAGGGCCACAGCTAAGGCGCAAGTAAATTGGGAGACGAATTCGGAGCCGCGGTCAGATGTGATATGACTGGGTACCCCATGTTTGGAGAATACATGGATAAGGAAAAGTTGGGCTAGCTCTATGGAGTTGATGGTGTCATGAGTGGGAATGAAGATGGCTTGCTTGCTAGCTCAGTCTATAACTACTAAGATAGCAGTAAATCCATTGGAGTCCGGTAGTTGTTCAATGAAGTCTATGGAAATGGAATCCCATGGCCATTTGGGAACTGGCAGAGGTTTGAGTAACCCATAGGGGTGGTGTCTAGGTGTCTTATTGCGCCCACAAACTGTGCAGGACTTAACATAGTGTCGGACGTATTCGCGCATCTTTGGCCAGATATAGTTCCGCCGGACTAGTTCCAATGTCCGGTTTTGACCAAAGTGGCCTGCCAAGATGTGATCATGATTGTTCTGTAGTATACGGAGACGGAGATCTCCAGACTCCGGGACATAGATGCGACCTTCAAAGCAGAGGATGTCTGATTCATCAATGGTCCACTGAGAGGGGGAGGATTCCAAAGTGGCCTTAGCCTGGTGGAGGCTGTCGGAGGACGTAGGGTCAGAACATTGTGCTTGTTTGATATCGATGTGGAGCTTGTCAATGTCCATGATGGCGCTGGCTCAGAGGGTAGGGCCTTCAAGGTAGGTTGCACAGAGTGACACCGAAAGTTGTTCTTGGGTGAACACGGGTCGGAAATTGTGAGGGTTGACTTGGGCATATTGGCTATCCCCCTCTTTAGGGTAGACGTCCCATTGTCTAGTGAGCACATCCGGTTTTCCACCAAGTTTTCCGGGGCAGAAACGAATTACTAGGTTGAACTGGGATAGGTATTCAGACCAGTGGACTTGTCGGCGGGTTAGAATTTTTGTGGTGGCGAAGTATTCAAGGTTTTTGTGGTCTGTTACAACATCGATGGAGTCTGCGGAGCCTTCAAGGTAGTGCTGCCAATGTTTAAAAGCTTCAAAAATGGCCAGGAGCTCCTTGTCATGGGTGTCATAGTTGAGTTCAGCATTGTGGAGGCTCCGGGAGCGGAATGCAATTGGGTGAATTTCACCATCTTCGAGGTAGATGGAGAGGATAGCTGCGATGGCGTAATCGGAGGCATCCGTTTCCACCACTATCTTTCGATCGGGAACCCAGTGAGTAAGGATGGGAGCATATGTAAAGGCTTGTTTCAATTCATTGAAGGCAGCTAAGCATTTGTCGTCAAATTTCCATGGAGTTCCCTTGTGGGTGAGTCATGTAAGGGAGATGACGATGTCGCTATATTCATGTATGAAGCGACGGTAGAAGTTAGCAAAGCCGAGGAAGGATTGGATGTCCTTGACTTTTCGCGGCGCCAGCCAGTCAACAATCGCCTTGACTTTTTCTTCAGACATGTGAAGTCCTTCAGGTGATAGGATGTAGCCTAGGTACTCCACGGAGTCCCAGTTGAATTCGCATTTGGAACCCTTGCAGTAGAGTCCATTAGCTCTAAGCCTGCGTAGGACCTCAAGAACATGTTTCTGGTGATCTTCCGGGTTGTCAGAATATATGAGGATGTCGTCGAGGTAGACTACTGATATGTCGAGCATGTCTGAGAATATATCGTTCACAAATCATTGGAATGCCGCTGGAGCATTTGTGAGGCCAAAGGGCATGACATGCCATTCAAAGGAACTGTAATGGGTCCGGAAGGCTGTTTTCCATTCATCCCCCTTAGCTATGCGAACGAGATGGTAGGCATGCCGAAGATCGAGCTTGGTGTAGATGCGCGTGGAGCAGGCGGAGTTGAGGAGATCAGAAATGAGGGGAAGAGGGTAGCGATCTTTCTTGGAGATTTTGTTTAGGCCACGGTAGTCGACGCAAAGTCAGAGTTCACCGGTCTTTTTCTTGACGAATAGAACTGGAGCCCCATGTGGAGAGCGGGACGGAGTAATGAACCCATTGTGCAGATTATCATCAATAAACTCTTGTAGGGCTTTGAGTTCAGATTCTGAGAGAGAATAAATGGGTCCAAGTGGTGGAGATGTCCCTTCCTCAAGGTTGATTTTGAGGTCATATGGTCTGTGTTCAGGTAGTTTTTCAGAGAGGGTATCGCTGAAGACATCTGCAAAATCGTGGTACTCTACTGGCACTGATGAAAGATCTGCTGGTTCTGCGGATGCGGCTTTGGCTCCAATATTAGGCAAAGAAGGCTGCAGTGTGAACTGCTGGGCGCCTTCTTCTGCACTGGCTTGGATGAATGTGGCAGTGGATATGATGGAGATCTTTGGGTGTGCTTTCGTAGTAAAAGATTCTGAGGGAGGATAGGAATAGATGGGTTCATATGGGAATGAAGTCCGCCAGCTACCCGATGTGGACTTAGAATGGGGTGAAGCCCCGAAAGTTGGACTGATAGAGTCCGATGGGCACGGAAGTCCCGAAATTGAGCTGGAAGGCTCGGAAAGGGGTGGACTGTTGTCCTGTGGGCACGGAAGTCCCGGATTTGAGCTGGAAGGCTCAGAAAAAAATGGACTGTTGTCCTGTGGGCACGGAAGTCCCTGGGATGCAGTGGAGGCTGCGGAATTGGTTGGAGTGGGGTCCTGGTAGCTTGGACGGAAAATGATACTGTTCTCAGCCCAGTCAATCAGTGGATTGTAGCGGGAGAGCCAGTTGTATCCTAGGACAAGATTGCAAGACGAATCCAGAGGAGTGACATAAAAGTCGATGGGGAAGGTGTCTCCAGACAGGAAACAGATGGGGATGGTTGCGATTTGAGATATATGGCTCCCGATGGAGCCATCAAATAATCGAAGTTGCACACTAGGGATGGTTTAATGGGAATTTCATTGGCAGCTACATACTTAGTGTCAACAAAGCAGTGGCTAGAGCCAGAATCAATAAGGGCAAGAAAACACAGAATGATACAAGTTGGGGAACCGTCGGGTTCCATAGCAGTCGGTAATTCTGCTGAGAGGGGAATGTGGAAGGAGTGATTGGAAAGGGATGTTGCATTGAGAGTGATGACCTCCGGTGTGCGAATAGAGTCAATGCAACCCTGAACTCGCATGGAGGGAACAGGGTTGCTTTCTAGTTTTCTGACTCCATCGGGGCTGGTTCCACAGGAGCAGTGTCAACTTCTGCTGCACGACCCTTGGCAGAGGCTGCTGCCTTCCACTTGTTGCAGTCCTCGGTCTTGTGTTTGGCTCCACAGAACATGCAAAGGTTGTTCTGGCACTGGCGGTCTTTTTCTTCCTGAGTAAGATGGCCATCTTTGCCTAGCTTGTCAGCATAGGGCTTAGGGATGGTAGATTTCGGTGTGGAGCTGGAGTCTGAAGAAGACGTGTTAGACCCCTTAGATTTGGGGTTAGGGGATTTGTTGTCCCGGTTTTCACAGGCAATTTCGGTCTTCCAGGTCCAGTAGTGAGCATCAAGTTCTTGAGCAAGAAAGCATATATCACAAAGATTGTTTGGCTTCCCATAGTGTGCCATGTCATCCTTGATATGGGTGCAGAGGCCACGGTAAAAGGCGTGGCAGAGGGAGTTATCTCCATACCCAATTTGTGAAGCATACTGATTGAATTGGACCATATACTTCATGATCCGATCTCCATCGCGCATCTGAAGGTGTTCTAATGCATCTTCAGCATCTCCAATAGCATTAAAGGGGCCAAAGTTACTATGAAGCTCATCTAGGAAAGCTGCATAGGAGAATTGCCAGGCTGGTGGATTCCGCGGATTGGGGTTAAGAATGTCTGGTTCGAACCAGTTAAGCGCAGTGCCGGCCAGGAATGAAATGGCGTAGTTAACCTTATTGGCATCTGTTGCAAATGCAGTAGGTCTGTCATTGAAATTCAACTGAAGGGAGATGATGAATGCCTTCAGTTTGTGAGGGTCAGAGCCATCAAATGGTTCTGGTTCCTTGACCTTGGTACAGATGGTGGCTGGTTTAGGGTTGTTGAGGGAAGTGGAGACTCCTTGTAACAGATTCATGAATTCTAGGAACATGTCCTGCTGGTTTGGATTGTTACTCCCTGCAGGGCCATCGGAGCTGCCTGGGCCATTGGGACCACCTGGACCACCTGGACCACCTGGACCTCCTGGACCTTCTGGAAAAGGGTTTGGTGGATTGCCACCTGGTTCCCATCGGATGGGAGTATGAGTGGGAGTGTCTTCATCTCTGCCCTCTGAGTCTGGGCTGTCTGGGTTCCCATGCATGTTGCCCAGGGATAAGGGGTTTATTGGGGGGTCGGTTCGGGCACCATACATCAGGCTGGCCCATCAGGCCCCATTGGTTGGGATGCTGGTGGCATCAAAAGGGTTAGGGGAATTGTCGTAATTAGGTTGGTGGGCAGTGAAGCTAGAGTGATGGTAGGTTTCCCTATGGGAAGGTTGTCCTCCACTGGAGGCCGATCTGAAAAGGCCTGGTTGTTCCTTTGAGGCAGAGGCCAGAATGTCTTCCATGGAAAACATGTTTGGATGGGTAGGCTGGGTTTGTTCAGGATCGGTTTCTGTGGGTTGGGTAAATGTGGTGGACATGATAAAATTTTTTGACTCAAGGGTTGGAGTTCGAATATACTGTTAGGAACGTGCCAATCGAGTGGGCTTGAGTGCACACACGGAGTCCAGCAGAGTGCGTAGGCATTGACGAAGCTATTGGCAACATCACCCTTGAGTCAGAGCCCAAGGATCTGGATGGACAGAATGGAGTTCTGTCAGAGAAGTGAACAGGAGTATCCTTCAGAGCAGAATCCAACGGATGAGATAGGGAGGAGTGAGTACGAAGTGTAGATGGCTTATCCAAGTTGATATTCGAACTGAGTAGTTACGGTGATATAC